>NC_056726.1:1328500804-1328538304 GCF_019279795.1 Protopterus annectens
TCAGACCATGGCTGTGTCTGCTAAAACTAAAACACTGTCCATCACAGTTGTGTGTGCTATATAGATATTGCTGTATATCTCCTATCTGATTTCTGTGTTATAATTCTCCTGTGGTTTTACATTCTGATCTTGTATTACAACACTCTTATACAGGATTTCCTAGACAGTTATATTATGTTGCACAGTGTGGGTGACAGTGATGAGTAATACCTTATTATTCAGAGCAACCGCATCACTCGCAATGCCATACAATACCAAAGTAAACAGTACCAGTACAGTGTATCATTCTTTTATTTCTGGGTACAGTATTCGTATCTGACAGACCTGTGGGAGCAATGTTTGTTAGCACTACCTGAATGTTGCCACACAAAGTACCAGATTCCACATTATTATTAAGCACATACATCTCACTCTGTTACTGTACACAATCTGGTCACAGCTTGACAACATGGGGGTGTAGATAGGCCATACTTGGCTTATTGCTCTCTCTCAGAACAGTTTGGGGAGTTGCTAGAGTGAAAGGTTTGTTCTTATAGATGTGTGACAATCAGTTGTATTTCTTGTTTGCTGCCTTTATGTCTGGGATCATCCCACTGATTTCCCAGGGGGGCAGAGTGGCAGGCAGCAGATATGGGCCAATTTACTGGACATTCTGGACATATCTGTACAGTTGTGGAGTATGATTCTGTATGCAGACTACTACCACTCCCAGGATTCGAACCATGGCTGTGTGTGCTAAAAATACAACAGTTCACTTCTCAGTTGCGTATGCTATTCGGATTTTGTTGTCTGTCTTTTCACTGTTTTCTGTCTATGTGTCTCTCAGTTGTACTACATGACCTCTGGGGATTGCACCAGTCATATACAGACATTCCTACACATTTTATTTATGTTGCACAATGTGGCTAACAGTGCTTAATACAACAGTACTATTAAGTGATTGCAAATCTACATTACCATATGATACCAGAGTAAACACACGCATTTCAGCAATTAGACCTTTATTGTCAGGCTATTATGTTTTTATTTACTTACAAACTATATGAGACTCTTCCTGCCATATTCTCTGGTGTATGCAGTACTTGCCTTAAACAATATAGGTTTTATACTGGCAATTAACTTACTAATACTTTTAGATTTATTTCCTATGACAGTACATGCAAGAGTATTACTAACCTGCCTCGCATCGCAACCTCTCCAGGCGACATCCATGGGCCTCCTGATTTGTGGCCTGCTTATTTGCTGCTGTGAAGGACATAAGAGGAATATTTAGCCATACCTATCCATAATATACATGAGCTGGCAATTATTAAACAGGTAGTGGAATGACACATACACACAGCTGGGACCACCCCTGCCGTCCTAGCCTTTGGATCCACTGATCCAAGAGGTCCCCCTTTCACCGCTTCAGGTCGACATAGTGATGCCTGACCTGCTCACCAGTTTGGGTATGCCAGTAGCACTGGTGAGGTCATGGGGAGACGGTCCCAGGCTTCTGCTTTATATTAGGAACCCTGGTACTGGCCCTGCAGCAGTCTCTGCTCATGGTCTTTGACAAGGAGTCCTGCCATGACTCTGGATGCCTGGATGCCCCAGCACTGTGCCTGAAAGCGCACTCCCTCTCCCCTTCCTGACATGGTACCTGCAAGGGGAAGCTACAACCAGTTATGAGATATATTCCCACCTGTT
Source organism: Protopterus annectens (assembly GCF_019279795.1). Lineage (NCBI taxonomy): Eukaryota > Metazoa > Chordata > Ceratodontiformes > Protopteridae > Protopterus > Protopterus annectens. Next base: position 1,328,502,494 of record NC_056726.1, read on the forward strand.
GGGTTTAAGTAGGGCCGAATTCCCGCGCTTTGCCGTGATTGGATGGTTTTGAAAAGGCTAAGCTATGGGTAAAGAAGCTGTTACACATTTTACCTTCCATTTGTATCCCTGATTGCTGTGTACATATACTGTATGGGGCACATGTGATTATCTATGGAATTTGCAACATTATGACACTGACACCTCACATCTGCATTTAATGCATTTAATGCAGTACTCCAGTTCACAAATATATGTTATTTAGTAGGTTATGCAACTAAAAATATTGGTCATAATGTGATTTGACATGGAAAATGGAATATGCTGCAATGGGACTTGAAACAGGAATGACTGCTCATAAGGCGAATGCTCTGCCCACTACACTATTGCTATAGGCCTTACTTTGCACATATCTTCCTTTTTATCCTCTTCTGCCATTTAAGCTGCATTAACCGTAGCTAAGCGATGGGCAAACCCGCACACCTACAGTTAAATGTAATCTGTTTCATAAAAAAAAAAAAAAAAGGTATCTTCATATTGTTTGTATTTACTATTGCTCTTGTACATGTGGGGGGATGTTGCTGGGGGTATGCGGACACCTATGAGCGGTCTCGCTCATTCTTTTAGGGCTTTCTGCTGTTCTTCATTGCAGGGGTGTGTATATTCTGGGAGCTCTGCTCTCAGATATGCCCCCTGCGCTCTTACATGCTCCGTGTAAGATTAGGAGCTCAGGCAGCACGCCTTCATTAATATGCATGGTGCTCTGCCATCCTGCTCCTAAACGATCACTTACGTGCAGGACTAAGCTAGTCCTGCATGGAAGAATAGTAAATCCGGGGGTCTGTCTCTCTCATTCATACACACCTCGCTTTCATGCACACAAGCATGCATTCACACACACAGACAGAAACAGAAACACACACAGAAACACACAGAAACACACACACACACACACACACACACACACACACACACACACACACACACACACACACACACACACACACACACAAACAGAAACATACACACAGACTTTATTTCTGTTAGATTTACATTTTACACTCGCTAAACAAAAGCGCTGCTTAACAAGCATAAAATAAAGGCTGAATCAATCTAGTTTTCACTCACATGCACACATACACTCACAAACACAGACATAAACATACACACACACTTTTGTTTTTTAATTTTCTTTTTTTTTAAATATATTTTACACTCGCTAAACAGCAGCGCTGCTTAGTGAGCGTAACATAATGGAGGCCATTAGGTTTTTTTCCGTCCGAGCTCCACGGCAGCTTGATATGTTGCTGTGAATCATTCGACTCATTTTAGCAGGCATTACTTGTATGTTAACACCATGCTGGAGAACATTCATTCTCCAATCAGGGTATGATCTACGAATCGCCCATTCTCTTAGCTGTAATAAATCTCTATCAAATGTTAAAAAAGTAAATGAAACTGCACTGTACTTGCCTTTTCAATACATTGGTCTATGTGAAAGAAAATGTGTAAAATGTATGACAGTATTTGCTTTTGTAGAAAAGTATTACAGCTTAACAAATAAACCAATAATGGCATCACAAATGTTTGCATTGTTGCATCATGAAGATACAGAGTTAGGTCAAAGGTTATTTTTTTATTTGGAATATGGCTTGCAATATTTTATCCTTCACCCTTCAACATATAACTGTTAAAACAAGAAAGCATCACCCAAAATTTAAATTAAAGCAAACACCATAGACAGTCTTACATGGAATTTGCATAAGCAGGCACATACTGTTAATTGAGAGAATTACTGCACTTCAGTTATTGGATCTGACTGCTGAATAATACACTTGGGGCAGAGCTCAAATTTTGATCAGCTCACTGTAAGGACTCATTCTGTTTCTGAAAGCCATATGATAAGGGCACAGTTTACTTATTTTGTTAAAGCAGCTCCTCACAATTTAGTTAATATCTAACGTTTTCTAAGCATTATTTGTCAATTTTTTCTTTTCCCTGTACAATTTTTGTTCTGTTTGGATATTTATTTGTAAATCAGAGGACAGAATAATTTGAAAGAAAGTTTTTGATAAAAGCTTTTTTAAATAAAGCAATATATATATATATATATATATATATATATATATATATATATATATATATATTTTTTTTTTTTATGCTTCTTTATGAGGAAAGGCATGTTTACTTGTCACTGAGTTTTTCCCACCTCACCAATAATGCAGATCAACACCACTCATGACTTTGTGATCAGCTTTATTAACAATCATGTAACACACACATCAGCACTATCAAACCATAACCATCTGGGCAGCGTGGTAGAATGCCCATCTTCAACACAGACTATCTAATAACAGCACAGATGGTACAGTGGCAGCATTGTCACCTTGCAGGAAGAGGTTTTCTCGTTTGATTCTTGGCTGGGATGCTGTTGGTACAGAGTCTGCATGTCTTCCCTGTGTGCATGTGGGTTTCCTCCCATGTTATAAAGACATGCATCTGGAGTGTTTCTCCCCAGGCGTCCGTTGACAATTGGCTTTGTTCTAAGTCAGACTTTCTTGGTAAGCAAATGTTAAATAAATAAAACACTTCCTTCCAAACTAGGCAGCATGTTAGATTGTTCACCACATACCTATTAGCAGAATGACACTGCTTGCTAACCAGAATGTAACTTCACTAGGCAGCATAATACTACTCAGTGATCCTGTAAAAGAAAAACAAACAATTAACATCACAGTAAAACACATTTTCACCTTCATGATCTAATGAATGTAATCCAAGCACACCCTAGATTCCCATCTCCCTGCTCTTTTAATCACCTCCATAGACCAACTTTTCTCAGCCAAATCAGATACCCTTCCGATTCTGAAAGAATGAGTGAGAATCCATTTTCACTCCTTGTACTCTCAAAGCCATTCTCATCCAGGACACAAATGTCCTAGTATTCATGTGGTTTCCCTTTAAATCACAAAAAACTAATCCCGAGCCCAAGCCCCCAAACAAAATAAATGCACTCTACTCGTAGGTAATACCACCTGTTTGCCCTCACCCTTGTGATCAGTCTCTGATTGCCTAAGCCTAGTCAACACCCACATTGAAGTAATTCCGATATCGTTCTGCTGCAGATAACCCAACAGCTCACTAACTTGGAAAACTCCAATATACATGAAAACAGACAAAGTGGCCCACAGCACATAATCAAAATAAGAACAAGCCACCTTATGCAAACCAGTCAACAATAACGGCAACATATGTTTGCCTAATGGTAAACTTCAATCCCCTTTTCTCAGTCGCACCTTTCCCCAAACATTCAACAACTGTAGTACCCTTCAATCCTTAGTAATATCCTGTAAAAATGACAATTTTGACACAGCACTCAACACTGTAAGGTGTACTGTAGCCATCTGAACTGCCTCACCAAGCCAACACCTCATTTCTAAATATCTCAGCACAAACTCAACTGACCAACTCCTTGTGTGTAACAGCAACTACTAACAAAATAGTTAAAAAACATCAAATCCTCACTGCATGCCTTCTTAGTAGCCACAGACCAGGATTGCTGAACCAGCCAACTTGCCATACTTACCCAATTTCCTGCACCTTTTTGGACAGAATAGTGTGGCTTATCTGACTTCCAGGTGCCAGCTGCTGAAACTGAGAAACTGAGGGCAGGACAGACTATCAGCCAAATAGCCAGGAATATGTTGAGCTAAAAAAAAATGGCTAACGTTTAAACAAAGCAAACGATATGTCTGAGTAAACCTTGTACCCATTCTGATTTCACTGTCTTCTTAGGCAACACTTGTACTACTGCCAGGTTATCTAAATGAAATATCACCTTCCTATTCCTAAAGTCCTCTTCCCACACTACCAATGATGCCCAAATAGGCATCATCTCCAAGAAAGTGATATCCTTTCGACACTGATCAGTCTATTATTCTAGCCAAGCTGCAAACCACCTTATTTTATTTATTTATTTGCAGTTGTTTAACCAGGATAGTCCGCTGGTCCTGAAGAACCCATTTTCAATGGAGTCCTGGGGAGAAAAGCTCCTAATACATATACAACAAAGATTAATATACACACATAGATTGCATGAAGATTACAGAGGTAAACAAACTAAGATTAGTATACACACATAGATTGCATGAAGATTACAGAGGTAAACAAACTAAGATTAGTATACACACATAGATTGCATGAAGATTACAGAGGTAAACAAACTAAGATTAGTATACACACATAGATTGCATGAAGATTACAGAGGTAAACAAACTAAGATTAGTATACACACATAGATTGCATGAAGATTACAGAAGTAAACAAACTAAGATTAGTATACACACATAGATTGCATGAAGATTACAGAGGTAAACAAACTAAGATTAGTATACACATATAGATTGCATGAAGATTACAGAAGTAAAATAAGATTAGTATACACACATAGATTGCATGAAGATTACAGAAGTAAACAAACTAAGATTAGTATACACACATAGATTGCATGAAGATTACAGAGGTGATCAAAGTAAGATTAATATACACACATAGATTGCATGAGAATTACATAGGTAAACAGACTGATCAAAAGTATTTCAATCAAAGGTAATAATGTCAAAAGTATAACAACATTTTTTTTGTTGTAGGATTGAGGATAGGTAGTTAGATGCAGTAGGTAAGGAATTGCTAGATACTAGTAAGGAGTTGTATAATAGAAGCAAGCAAGAATTTGTTACCTGGGATGTGAGAGAAGGAAGGAAAAGAGTGTTGAAGTAAAGTGTAGGTTATGAGGGATGGGAGCAGGAGCATTCCCATGTGGAAGTTAGATGAGAGTGGACTGATTTTTTAAAGGATGGGAGGCTAGTAATGGTACGAATGGAGGGAGGAAGGGAGTTCCATAAGCGTGCTAGAGAGTGTGACAGGAGGTACTGTCCTGGGGGGTGGAGAGGTCTGTAAACTTCTATAAGGTTTTGATTGTTTGATCTGAGAAGTCTTTGTGTGTGGTGCATTTTATAGGTAGTGGAGAGGGAGGGACAGAGGGAAGGCTGGAAAATGAGTTTATGAGCATAGGTGAGCTGAGTGTAGGAGAGGTAGTTTGGTAGCTCTAGCCAGTTTAGTTTGTGGAGAGATTCACAGTGATGGGTTGATGATTTGTTGCTAGTGGCGAATCTGGCTATTTTATTGTAACAAGAGGACAGTTTGGTTTTGAGAGATGATTGTAGGTTTGTTAGAAGAGGGGCTCCATAGAGAAGGGAGGGTAAGAGAAATGTAGTAGAGAGAGTAAGTTTAGTAGTTGAGGTGAGGAACCAATTGTGTCGGTAGAGCATACCAAGTTTTTGGTGGGTTTTTTATGTTTAGTAGTAAGTGGGAGTTGAATTTGAGCCTGTCATCAATTTGAACTCCTAGTAGTTTGATTTCAGATACCAGCTCAAGAGGTGTTGTATTTTGACTGATGATGGAGAATAAATTTCGATCAAAGTTCTTAGTTTTAGAGGGGGTAAAAATCATAAGTTTAGTTTTAGCAGCATTGAGTGCTAGATGGTTGCCTTTCATCCATTGTTCTGTGGTAGAGAAAGCATCTTGAGTTAGTTTTAAAAGAGTTGGGATGGATGGGGCAGCACAGATGATTGTGGAATCATCTGCATATTGGATAACGTTAGCAAGAGGGATAGAGTGGTAAAAGTCATTAATGAAAATATTGAAGAAGAGGGAGCCCAGTATGGAACCTTGTGGAACACCTGTAGGGGTGATGAGGAAGCAGGAGGTGGCCTTTTTCCATTTGACAGCTTGTTGCCTATTGGAGAGATAGCTGGTAAACCATTTGAGGAAAGAGGGTCAGAGTTTTAGGTTAGCTAGTTTATTAAGAAGTAGGTTATGAGAGATAGTGTCGAAGGCCTTAGAGAGATCGAGAAGGATGGTAGATACAGTGAAGCCAAAGTCTCTAGCTTTATTCACAGTTTCAAGGAAGGAAAGGAGGGCAGTCATAGTGCTATGATGGGGGTCTGAATCCATGTTGGGTAGGAGTTAATAGGTTGTTGTCCAAGAGATGGGGGAGGAGTTGAAGGTGGATACATTTCTCTAGGACTTTAGAAATGGGAGAGAGGATGGCGATGGGACGGAAATTGGAAATATTAGTATTATTTCCTCCTTTGTGCAGGGGAATGATGTAAGCTTTTTTTCAGATTTGAGGAACAAGACCTTCTTGGATAGAACGGTTGATTAGGATACTGATAGGGAGGGCAATGGCTTCAGCAGCTATGCTGTGGCAGTATGAGGGAATGTTATCAGGGGCATTGGTGCATGGTTTTAGTTTCTGCAGGAGTTTTCTTATAGTAGAAGTAGGAATAGGTTTAATGAAAAATGGTGGGGGTTGAGAGGGTGAGGAATGAGAGAAAGAAGTTGGAGGGGGAGGTGGGTGAGGAGAAGTGGAGGTAGGAGGTGGATTGTTATTTGAAAAAGAAGTGGAGGTAGGAGGTGGATTGTTATTTGAAAAAGAAGAGGTAAGTGTGGAAATAGAGTCAATGAAGAAAGAATTGAATTGGGTAGTAAGATCAGTGTCTTGTACATTTGGGGAGGGGTTAGGGTTTTCTGTAGTACCAGGTTTTAAGAGGGTAGTTATACCTCTCCAGAACTTTTGTGGGTTGGTTTTATGGTTGCTTTGATGTTGGATGAAGTAGTTTCGACGGTCTGCTGAGATAAGCTTTTTAACTGAGTTATGAAGAGTTTTGTAGTAATTGAGGTTAGAAATAGATTTGTTCTTATGGTATTGTGTCCAGGCTTTATCTCTAAGTCGCATGGTGGCTAGTGTACTTTTTGTTAACCAGGGGGTGGCTTTCCTTTTTATTCTTTTGGTTATTAAGGGAGCATGATTATTTAGGAGATGTAGGAAGGTAGTATTAAAGTGAGTTATAGCATTTTCAAGTGGTAGAGTTTTTAGAGGGTACCAATTAAGTCATTTAAGGGTGTCAGAGAAAGCTTCTGGGTTAAAGTTTCTATGGGATCGGGTAGTTAAGTAAGTATGAGCAACTAGTAAGGGAGAAGGAAGACATCTAGTGAAGATGGGAAGGTGGTCACTGAGGGAGTCAGGGAGGGTTCCACTGTCAGGGTAGTTGTGGGGGTGAGAGACTAGAATCCAGTCTAAAATGTTGCCACTAGTGAAGTCTTTGGATGGCCGAGTTATGGAGTTAATGAGTTGAGAGTAGTTGTATAGGTTGATGTTGAGGGGGTGAGTAGGGGATTGAATGGAGGACCAATTAATATTGGTGTCTCCCATGATTATAGTTTCATTACAAATATTAGTTGATAGCCAGGAGAGGATTTCTTCGAGTATTGGGACATTGTCTCCAGGGGGAATGTAGAGAGAGGCAATGCATATAAATTTATGTTTGTTTAGCTGAAGATGAGCTAGTATTAATTCTGCATTAGTGAACTTTGGAGTGGCTTTATTATAGGGTGTTATGCATAGGGAGGAAGAGTAGATAAGAGCCACCCCACCACCTTTTTTATGGGTTCTGTCTGTTCTGATGATAGAGTAATTAGGTGGTACTATTTCTTCATTTTTTACATGAGATTTTAACCAGGTTTCAGAAATAGCTAGGATTCTGGTTTGTTATGGAGTAGCCAGGCATGGAGATTTGGAATTTTGTTAGCTAAGCTTTGTGCATTAAGAGATGTAAGTAGGATGGATTTAGTTATTGAGGAGGAGGGGGTTGGTCCTGGGTTAGGGTGAATATCACCAGATAAAAGTATGGAAGTTAAAAGTTGAGTTAAGTAGTAGAGGTATTTGTATTGTTTTGATTGAGAGATATAAGTTGAAAGATTAGTGGGAGATATGGGTAGAGTAGTTGATGAGGGTTTAAGAGGGGGGAATAGTTTGAAATGAAAGCACAGGTTGTTGAAGGGATATAGTTCGGGGGAGACTGAGTTGAAGAAGTTGGATTGTGAAGTATGGAGAGGGCATGTTGTCTGTGAGAATGGTGAGTGGGTGATGGGATAAGGTTGGGTAAGATAGTAGATGTAGGTAAGGTTCAGGAGGAGTAGTAGTTGAATTTGGAAGGATGAGTATTTTTTAAGCATGTTAGGGTTTTTATAAGCAATGTAGTGATGTTGTGTAAGGAGGAGGGGGGATGAGAAGTAAGAGTTGTATGCAAGTGGGAGGGGATAGCAAGAGGAAGAGGTGGAGTTTAGAGGTTGGAGAGGAAGTAGGAGTGGTTAAATGGGTATAAATGTAGATGTAGTGGGGGTGGGTGGGAATTGGGGATAGGGTAGGGGAGTGGAGTGAGTCCGCAGGGCGAACGGAGCGGGGCGGGGAAGAATAAAAAGAAAAATCAGCTGAAAAAAGTATCAGCTACTGCTGATGATATAGAAAGGTAAGTAAATGTAGTACCAGATAAAGACAAGTAGTATGTAGGGAAGAAAAAGATGTTTTAAGTAGATAAGTTGATGTAGTACAGGGGGTGAAAACCAGATTGTAGACAGAGAAAAATACAGTCTCTTAAGTTAGTTGGCCAGTTTAATAGGAGAGAAGCCAAGGTAACATTAGAGTTGCACTGACCCTTGATAAGTAGGTGCTGCCACCTAGTGGTGAGAATGTAGAAGGCAGGCAGCAAGGTGAGCAGGTCACATACAACGTTCAATATGTAAGTATCTAGGACAGAGGTGACTTGGGGGGAGAGAATATATTTAGGAGGTCCACGGTAGGCTGCTGAATCATTTACAAGGGAAGTTAGACAAAACAAAAAGTGTTACTGAGTAGGTAGTATAGAAACAGTAGATGCTATGAGGCTACCTACATTCAAAAAGTTACTTTAGGGCAGTTCTTCACAGGAGTTCTACAGCTCAATCTGGCTGGCAAGCTCCAGGGAGTTTTCAGAAGTGATGCAGGAGGTATTCTGTTTTAGTTTGAGGTGGGGAGGGAGCTTCTGTAGTAAGCTTCAGAAGTGAGGACATTCAAAAAGTTACTTTAGGGCAGTTCTTCATAGGAGTTCTACAGCTCAATCTGGCTGGCAAGCTCCAGGGAGTTTTCAGAAGTGATGCAGGAGGTATTCCATTTTGGTTTGAGGTGGGGAGGGAGCTTCTGTAGTAAGCTTCTGAAGTGAGGAAATTCAAAAAGTTACTTTAGGGCAGTTCTTCACAGGAGTTCTACAGCTCAATCTGGCTGGCAAGCTCCAGGGAGTTTTCAGAAGTGATGCAGGAGGTATTCCGTTTTGGTTTGAGGTGGGGAGGGAGCTTCTGTAGTAAGTTTCTGAAGTGAGGAACGAGGAGGCGAGAAACAAGCAGCACTACAGTGAGGCCACAGTGCTGCTGTATCAGTTTGGTTTTACATTTAAAAAGAATCCTGCCAACAAAATATGTTCCCATACCTATCCCTCCAGCTGTATTCATAAATAGATCATGGTCCAGTGAAGAAACTCAGTCATCTTGCCAAAAAATACTTCATCAAAGTGCTGGAGAAACTCCAGCCAAATAGACATGTCTTCCTTGATTTGCTTTCTTACACTTACTCAGTGCTGCTTTTGCCTTATGCCCCTCAACAAATTGGCCAACACACGCATAAATGCTCAACCCAACCCTATTGCTCTGCATGCAAAATCAAGGAGCACTAAAAAGCTATCACTTCCTTAATCGGCATCTTGTCGTTATCAACCATTGCCTCTGCCCTACTTCTTGCTTTCTCCACCTTATCATATTGCAGCTTGAACATTTCTAGGTTTGAATCAAGCTCTAAATGCAAAAGAGTTAGCAACTTGGCTGGGCCCTCCACCATGTCCTTAGGTAATGGCATGCCGAAGACTACACACAACTGCTCAAACAACCTCATCCCCTTGACAACTACTTCCTTCCCCTCTCTGATCAGCAAAAAAATCATACAAATAATGCACAACTCACATGAAGTCAACCTTCTGCTGCCACATCCAAGGAAACACTATGCTGACCTTTTCAATAGTAGTACCTGTGACTGCAAAGCTTATAGGCATTGACTTGTCTAAATAAAACTTCTCATTAAGATGTGTGCCCAAAATGAGCCATTACTGACACCTCACCAGTAATAAACTAAAGGCTGAGTTAATATCCAACCTTGCCAACCAAGAATCTTATAAATGACCTAATGACCCCTCACTACCTCATCCAGATGAATACTGAACCTTAACAGCAACCCTATCAATATGGGTATTGACTGAATCACTGTCTGGGAAGGACAAGTGATGAAGTTAATTTCCCTGGGGACTTCTTGAGCATCAAACCCAACAGTGATATTCAATATGTGCAAAATGGAGGCACTTCAAAGGGACCTAATATCCTAACTGCAGCCAACTACTTATCCTTAATCCTGATACTATCTCCTCCTTCCCTAATACAGACTTCGGATTCTTACAAATTTTTACTGAGCCATCAAGTTAAGATTTTACCACAAATCTGCATTGAAACCCCATCACCAGCTCCTGTACCACTTCCTTATTTAGATAGCCCTGAAGCAAGTAATTTAGCCAACTCACATTAATAGGTGATTGCACTGACCCCCCCATGTAGCTCTAACACAAAAGGGCAGAATACCCAACCAGAACCCCTAATCCCCCGCTCCTCTTCCCCTAACCTCCACATCTCACACTGTTGCTCAACTCTCGTCACCCTGGCACATCCTTCCTCCAACACTTGGCTACAGGATGTTGTCCTGCATAGTTATTACACAAATGTTGGAATCTATATGAGAGCCAGGTACACTTTCCCACACTGAAAGCCCAACACAGTTTCATCTTGCCCCCATTCTTTCCAATTGTTCCTTGACTGCTCCTTGACTGTGCTGCCTGACCCACCGAGCATGGTCCCCATCCAATTATTAGGATATCTATTCTCTTACACCAAGAACTTATTCACAGTCTTGTGTATACAAAAATATTGATTATACTACAGCCATGCATTACCACCCATGAGCCTTTGTGCCTCCTTAACCATTTAAAAGTATGGCAACAGTGATAATACTTGCCTCGGCTTCTTTTCAAATATAACTCATCATCATCATCATCATCATTATCATCATCAACCCCCTTTTTCCCATTTTTCTATATGGGGTCTGGGTATCATGTTAACTGTTGCCAACTCTCTCAATTCAGTGTCACACTCATCCCTTCTTCAACACTCATGCCTGACTGTCGCAGATCTTCTTTCACACAATCCACCCACCTCTTTGCTGGATGTCCTCATTTCCTTTTACCTTCTTCCTGTCTGTCCCAAATCTTCTTCACCAGATTGTCTTCTGCTTTTCTGCACAGGTGTCCAAACCACTGTAATCTGTTTTCTTTGATCTTTTCTGCAACTGGAGCTACTTTGGCTTCTGCACTTATGTCCTCATTCCTTTGTCTGTCCCACAGTATGCACACTACCACCTTTCTGAGGCACTTCATTTCTATCACCTCTAGTGTCTGCATCTGCTCTACCTTTATTTCCCATGTTTCTGTACCATACAGTAGTACTGGTTGCACTACTGTTTTGTACACCTTACTTTTCAGCTTCTTTGACATTCTTCTGTCATTCACTATACCTTAATCTCTATTCCAGTTGGCTGCAGCACCTCTGATTCTATCTTTGACCTCTTCAGGCAGACTTCCCTTCACCTCAACCACCCCAACCAGATACTTGAAGCTGTTAACCTTTTCAACTATCTTCTCTCCTATCTCATTTCTCAGCTTCTTCTGATTTCCCCATTTGCTGCCATTACCACTGTTTTATCTGTGCTTAATTTCATCCCATGTGCCTTCATTTTTGCATTCCATTCCCCATCCTTTGCTGAAGTTCTTACTCAGAGACTACTGTAATGCCACATCATCTGCATATAGCAACTTTGCTGATCTGTTCCCTCTGACCCATGTGCTAGTATAGTCGATCACTAGTATGAACAGCTGTGGGCCTAGAGCTGAACCACACCCACTCCCACTGGGTACACCTCTGTAAGACTGAACACTGTTCATACTTGAGTCATTGGGTTCTTACACATAGCCTGCACTAATTCTACCAATCTTTCTGGAACTTCAGACCACCACAGTACTGCCCAGATCAGCTTTCTTGTGACCTTGTCATATGCTTTCTCCAGCTGGATTCATTGCTCATCTCTAGCTTCTTCTCAAATACTTGTCCCACTGTAAACATCAGATCAGTTGTGCTGCATCCTGATCTGAATCCAAACTGCTCATCTCCCATCTCACATTCTACTACTCTGCATATCCGTTTATCAGTCACCCTCCCCAGAACTGTCACGCAATGTGACAGGAGTTTGATGCCTCTGTGCTGCCTAAGTATAAGTGCCATGAAATAAACAAATCCCCAAACCCAGTTGTCCCATGTCTTTGACCAGTACTGACCTGTGCCTCCCTTCTCCAACACCGCCAAGGCTGCCATGAGATGCTTGGCCCCAGGTAACTCTGCCTCCTCCACTTGTTGACCACCATCTGAATCTCTGAAATCAAAAACTGTGGCAAAATTTCCCTGCCAAATCTTCTGTTTAACAACTTATGGGATGTGCGTTGTGATAAACATGGACTTGCCAGATGTGTGTGCTGTGATAAATATGACCTTACCACATGACCTATTTATTGAAATTGAATGTAAACCTACTTCTGAACTTGCTTCCGTAGCTCTACTTTCCCGTGTCTAACACCTCCACACCAGGCATCAACAGGAAGACCCTGTTCTGCAATGACATAATACCCACCCCTTTCAACTCTTAGCCCCTATGTATCACATCGGGCCTCTCACCTAAATATTCACTACTGCTTTCACACTCATATAAATTCTGCATTCTGCACCTGTCCCCTGAACTCAAATCACACACCATTGTAAGAAATTCGGCATCTGACATAACATTTCCCAACTCCCCTTGCCCCAAAAAACAGTATCATTATCTATCAATTTGCTGTTGAGGTGTTGAGGGCATTTGCTGCTGGTACATTGACAGCATGTTATTCCCTCTCCTCTGCAGCCTTCCTGCCAGCCCCTGTAATTCCACTGAATGCATGTCAGTTGCAAACTTTCATGATCTTCTGGACCATTTGGCTGTATTCTCAGAGCCCTCCATTAGCAGCTGTTCCCTCCGACCTTGTCACTTCCATCCACCTCTCACTTCTTTAGCCTGGACAGCCTCCTGTGGCACTTGCTCCTGCATTCCCACCCTCTGGAATAAATCACATACCTGTGACACCAACTCACACTGCTAATGCACTAGATCCTTAGCTTGTGCTACCCTGAGAAATAGACACAATAGTGCATCAGCAATCTGCAAAACAATTTTTTATCCACCCCATCACTGTATCATATATACACACACACACACATATATATATATATATATATATATATATATATATATATACCCCTTTACTCCCCATCCCTCTTTATATATGTATATATATATATATATATATATATATATATATATATATATATATATATATATATATATATATACACACAACCTGGCCTTTATCCATCATACCTCAACCATCTTGGAAAAACAGATAGTAAACTGGAGTCCAACTAGTTATTATTTGTGGTGTTTCTCTGAGAATACTACATTAACAGTTTAAACTTCTGCAAAGATACACAGCTCTACAGGAAAATAAGTGCAGTTTTTTTTTACTGGGATGTGAGCACATACCAGTAAGGAAACACCTGGTGTGGAAAAAGAACCTACAGCCTTCTACACCAAAGACAAGTGTGCTACCTGTTGTGCCAGTTACTCTTCTGCTTTGTAGTTAAATATAGTTTTTTCTTCTTTTTTTTTAAACTTGTACCATAACTAATGCCACTCCCTGCCCTGACACCCTGTCTTTTTTCCAGCTTGGGTGACACTAAAACTGTGCATTTGCATTAAAGGTTTTCCTGTCATTTTTTTCTTTATAAAATATACTGCCTCTCCTACATAAGTGCAGTGATCTGCTCGACCATGCAAGCAAATTGCTTGAGACACCCCCTTGGCAAAGGAGCTGCCTAACCAAAAAGGGAAGGGTTGCTGGTGCCTAGCCATACTGCCCGTGGGTTGTAAGATGTCATCTACGTTGAAGTCACATCTGAATCCATACAGACCAACCATGCTCTCCCCTTACAACAATGAGGAGCATAATGGACGAAAAACCATACCCTTAACATCCCTGCCCACCACCCATTAATTTTACCTTAACAAGCAGTTTCAGCAGTACCAGAATGTACATTTGTATGGCTTCTCTGAGAATATCTGGTTGGAAACCAAATGTACTGCATCCCAAAACCACAAGAAACACAACATCCCGGAAAGGCCGCATAAATAATCTCCAACATTATTTCCAAATCTGTAATCATGAGCATGCCATACAGCCCAGTGTATTAGTCAAAGGTGAACCCTGAACATGCTGAACAAGTGTGGAGGAAGGAAGTGGAGGAGAGGGTGTGAATGTATGAACCAGACAAAGCTTCCACACAAAATGTTTTTGTAAAAAAACTTTAAACAGTTCTGCTACTTATGCTGGTCCCCATCTGTTTCTTACAAATACTGCATACAATCTACCTTGGCTCACCCATTACTACTCAGCTCCACCTACAGAAGGTACAAACAACAAACCTACATCATATGCAACATAAAATACCTGGGATCATAATTAATGAACCCTAGTTAAATCCATTGAATGCTACAGACTGGGCTGTACAGCACAATCTTTAGTGCCAAAGAGAGCTCTGCTCTCCTTAACCTGACTTTACATAACCTCCTTCCCATTCTCTGCATATCATGTGACCTGACACCACCCACCTAACCTCCCATTTAATCCAAATTAGTCTAACAAGCAAACCCAGTTTGCATTATGTGCTCCTTATCTGTACATATATTTTAGTAACAACTTTTTGGAAAACTATGTATGCACATACAATATGATGTGAATGGATTTGCTATTGACAAATTGCCAGCTTTATACATGTGATTAGCAGCATATCTCTCAAACTCTTAAGAGTAAAATATCTGGGCAAAGCCTAAAATAATGGAGAAACAAAGGCTCAAAAATAGGGACAGATTTTAAATATTGGTCTTATAAACTTATAAAGTTGCAAGAGTAAGAGGTTTTGTTTTAACATGAATTTTTTGAAGGATATAAAGTCTGAAACTCAGAAGTCTGTCACTATTTAGTGATTCCAATCACTGGTGATTTGCCAGAAAACCACAAGGTTCATAGGTTCATAGGTAGGTACTAGGCTTAAGGCCCAAGGGCCTACATAAGCCTAGCCAAAAAGGTTCCCTGGCTTACGCCACTCAAGAAAGTTATTTTCCTGTGCCACTGTCGAGCAGAGACACAGAAGTGATCCCTGGGGTGTATCTCCTATTTCCCATCCACTCATCAAGATTTTTCTTGAAGAGTGCTAATGAAGAACTTTGCTTGAAATAGATGGGTAGCCTGTTCCAGAGTATGGGAAGTCTCTGGGACAGGAATCTATCCCTCCAGCATGTCTTGTTTATTGTGGTGACAATGTTTAGGTCCCTAGAGTGTCTAGCTCAGAGGGATTGGGATTTCTTTTAGGTGTAGCATGTCCAACAGCTCTGGGTTTGACATAGCTTTATATGTTAGGCAGAGATCACCTAGGAGTAGGCGATATGCTATGGAGTAAAGCTGGAGTTTTTTGAGGCGGTCAGTGTAGGGCATTTGTTTGAGGACAGTAATCTTATTTGTGAGGTACTTCTGTGGCCTTTCCAGCTGCTGCAGATGTCTTGTGAGGTACATTCCAAAAGGGGCATTGTACTCTATAATGGGTCTAATGAGTGTCGAGAACCCTTTTATGATGAGGCGTGCCATGTAGAAGGACTTCCTGACTACTGTGGCGATATGACTATCAAAGAAGAGACTACTGTCCACCTGGGCCCCAAGGTCTCATATCACACATTCGGTGTTAAGTAGATTGCTTCCTATGTGGTAGTTCATGGGTACAGTGTTTTTACCAAAGGTGGAAATTACCAAAAGTATGAGGCAAAAATCTGGACAGTTGAAAAGTATGATGAGCAGTTTTTATGTGAGTAAAATGTTGAAAACTTGAATGTTAGAATATATGAACACTAGATAAACATTCTACAACATAACTATATATATATATATATATATATATATATATATATATATATATATATATATATATGGGCTCACTACATAATCTCGAACGTTTGAAATACCTGAAGCGCAAAATTCGAAATCCCGAATGTACAACACACATACACATACACACAAGTTCCCCCCACTATCAAATATATCATCCAACACTACAGATAAGCAGGGGGGTAAGCCCTCCTGCACCACCCCATGTGGGGGGCTGTGCCCCACACACCCCCTACTTAAATATACTAACTCTAAGATCACACAAACAGACACACAAGGGAAACTCACACCCACACATTTTACAGTCCCTCACACACATGCACATCACAGTCACAACACACACTAACACACACTAAAGCCCCTAACCAGCACACTTACACATATATACTTAACTAAATTCCACCTGTCCATACACAAACTGCAACACCAGAAGCGCTACACTCAGTATCTCCGTACAGATTTTGAAACTTGTGATTTCAAAATTTCGAGATTATGTAGTGGACCTATATATATATATATATATATATATATATATATAGATATATACTTTCAAATCACAAAACCCACAGCACTGAACCACAGGATACCAAAACAAAAATAATGAAGACAAGTAAACACATAACTTAATCACACCAGACAATGTAAAAACCACCTAGGTAGGGGGCTATGCCACCCCCCCAACTATATATACCAACTCCGGGATCACACTACAGTGAGGAAAAGGGCACATTACCACATGCTGGGCAAGTGTTTGCTTGCCCTTAAAAAAATCGGCCATTCGGGATTGTAAGTCTTCGTTATTTTCATCTCGGCATTCTGAAGTTTGATGTTGTGGGATTCGTAATTTAGAAGGGGATCCATATATATATATATATATATATATATATATATATATATATATATATATATATATATATATATATATATATATACATGTGTGTGTGTGTGTGTGTGTATGTTTAAGAAATCATTACTCTTTCCAGTAGGGGTTGTACTTTCAAAATCCAGTTGCTATTCTAGGACAGTTTTGTCAAGCAGACTGGATGCTTGTAGAACACACGACACAACTGAGCGTTTAATCTGAAATCTTTGTGAAATAACTATTTGAAACTTTAAATAACTGCTTTTACCCACCTGATGATATGTTTCATTGAGTTAAAACTGAACTGTATTTTGCATTTTAAAATGCTATTATATTGGTTTATTATATTCAGCATGTTTCAAATGTCATAACTGAAAGACGACTTTTAAACTGTTGTACTTAATGTGTACACAAGTTTTAAACCTGGCATTTTTATTTTGGATTATATTATCATACACAAGCACATCAATGACTTACTGGCAGATAACAGCTATAGCAAAGCTCTGATAATAATTTTTGAATGACTTACTGACAGACAACAGCAAAACCAAAGACTCCAGCTGTGCAAGAGAACAGCTCATTAAAGTGCACCATCACTTTAACAGAGCCACTGCATTTGGCAGGGAGGGCTTATTTTCCATTAGCATACTCAGGAATATAGCTCTCATGCTGACTGATGTGATATTTTTTAGGATTTCAGTTTTGGTTATTTGTGAGCAATTTTGACAGTACTTATGAAGGCAATTTAATTAGTTATCTTTCTGGCAGGTTTTCTTTTAGGTAATGCAGCAGTGTTTTCCCCAGAAGCTTGCAGGTTAAGCACAGTACCAGGTACAGTCTTCTGCTTTGGGCTTATTTACAGCCTAGTAATCTTTTCTTATTCATGAGTGATTGCTAACCACACAGGCACAACAGACAAACGTAACGTGCAAATCTAGCATAGTAAAATGTGCCATCAGCATAACAAATTAACATAAATGCAACACACACATTGTTGGAATGTGTATATTGCATGCATTTGTACTTGTGATTATGCTTTTCTAACTGCAGTTGCAAGTCAGACTGACATACAGGATAACTTGGCAATACCAGGCATTCCTCATTTTGAACAGTACATATGCTGATGCATCAAGAAAACTAAAAAGAAACAGTTCATGTTGATGTCATCAAATACTGCTTTCCTAAGTAATTTAGTACATAACAGTCTGCATAGAAGGGAAAGGAAAGTTTTGCCCCGGGATTCATGAAGCTTGCGCCAGGCGCAGGCATAGCGTAGGCGGTATAATGCCAAATATGGCCGTCGAGTGATTCAGGTACGATCCAATTCCACGTGCACTACCGGCGTACGCCAGAACTGCGCAGCCCTCGGCTTAGGTATGCTAATCACCCCATGCACAGTGTCACATCATGCAAATGAAGGCATATAGTGATTCATGAAGTGGTGCAGGCGTAGCGTAAGCCCACGGAAATGTAAACCAAAAAACGCAGTTTACATTTTCCCAAACAGAACATCGGAGCTATGGAAGCGGGCCAGACCCATGTATCACAACGTTAACATATGCCAATGGCGAAATACACAGCCAATGGCATAAGAAAAGATGCACAACACCTAAAAAACAACTTTAATGTCATGTCCACAGTAATGCACAGTACAACCGCAGGGCATGTGTGCGCAAACTGGAACATAAAGAAAATATATAAAAATGTCATAAAATCGCAATGTAATACAAATCAGGTGTGCACCATAATACACAATGGTAGGCATGGAACACCACAACCAAGGTGCAAGGGTTGCTAAGGGCCTGCGACAGTGTTCGGCGCGGTAAATATGAATTAGTAGTCAATGTCATGCAAATGAGGCAGATAATACTGAATTGCAAATGTCCTGCCGGATGAAGGTTGAATCATACGGCGCAGCGCTATAACACCGAGGAGTGGCTCAGAGGAGATACATGACATCAGCAGAGGGGTGTGCCACCATAGCAGTAAGCACATTGGAGCAATGCAAATCTGGCCTGGCCGTTGCTAAGCAAAGCTGCAGGACAGGGGTGGGGAGGAAGGTATAGAATCGTTTAGTTGAGAGCACACATGGTGCCCAAAAGCACATGTGTACGGGGATGAAAATGTGCCCGAAACCCAGTAAGTGGATGCACGCGGCGTGAACAATAGCACAAACAGGAAGGTCAGGGGAAGAAAAGAAGGAAATGCCGAAGTAGGGGAATTGGCATACTAATGAGCAATCAACACCAATCAACTCACGGCAGCCAATCGACGGCAGCTGTCAAGTCTGCTCACAGAAACCTGCAAAACAGGATAGGGGAGGCATTGGAATGCAAAGAAAGGAGGGGAGGCATTGGATTGCAAAGACTGGAGATCTGTCATAGCAGAGCAAAGCAAACCAACAGTAGTCCGGCAATAGCACGCATTACGCAAGATACGCCAGGTCTAGGAAAGTACAAATTAAAGCAGGCTGCCGTATGCATGCCAGAAAATGGTAGGTGGAACGTGCAGAAATGTTAAGGGAAGGTCAAGAGGTAATCCACAGCAGCCAAATGTAATTCAACACCAAAGGCACCACAATAGTAGTTCCGGCAGTAAAACACATAAGATACCCTGTAGCTACAATCGTACATACACACCCTATGACATCATCGGTGTTCACAGCACAATAGTATAAAGTGTGAAAGCACCCTACACACACCTGTGAATTCCCAAACACTGCACCATAGGTGTAAATACACAGGGAACTTTTAAAATGTACATGCTGGGAGCTGCCATAGCTGTGATTCATCAGCATGTGTTAGAGACTGACGGTGTTGTGGAGGATGATGCCGACAACCACCGCAGGCCCCGGAGGAGGAGAAGAGTGTTCAGACCAAGGGTAACCTACCAGGGGCTACATGATCCAGAGATAGTAGAGCGTTACAGGGTGGACAGGGACATCTTACAGCAAATAGTGGAGCTGTGCCAGCCACGCCTGAGAACCAGAAATAACAGAGGGGAACCCATCCTAGTGGACATGAAGGTATGTGTAAGCATGCAAATACTAGCCACAGGTACCTTTCAAAGGCCAACTGGAGATATAATGGGGATCTCACAGGCATCAGCATCCAGGGTACTACACCAGTTCCTGGATGCCATGTTACCACATGCCAATGAGCATATATAGTTCCCCCTAACTCAGGAGGAGTTGGCCAGCAATATGCGTCACTTCCACCATGTGGCACACTACCCGGAGGTACTGGGTGCGATAGACTGCACACACATACAAATCAAGTCACCACCCAGTGAGCATGGTAGGCGCTACATAAACCACAAGGGATTCCACTCCATCAACTGCCAGGTCATGTGCAATGCCCAGGGCATAATCATGGATGTGTGTGCTGGCAGCCCTGGAAGCTACCATGACTCCCATATTTGGCATGCCTCACAGCTGTATCAGGTATTTGCCAGGGGGGACATCCCACATGGCCACCTTGTGGGGGATGCTGGCTATGCACTGGAGCCGTGGATGATGACTCCCATCAGAAAAGCACACACACCCATGCAAGAACTCCATAATGAGGCACACGTACAAACCAGAATCATGATAGAGCGTGTGTTCAGGATGCTGAAATCATGGTTCTGGTGCTTGGACACATCTGGTGGAGCCTTGCTGTACTCTCCAGGCATGTGTGCCCACATCATCATAGTATGTGCCATGCTACATAATATGATCCTGCGGAAACAGCTGCAGCAGGGACAAAATGGTGAAGGCCCTCATAGCCCACCGCAATTGCCAAGGCCATCACAGGCACAGAGGGATTCAGACCATGAACACACTGTGCCAGCCCCAGTAGGCAGACGGAGGCATGCCCAATATGCCTATGCCTTGGCAAAGAGAGAACGTATAGCACATACGCTGACAGTGTAGGCCCCTATGGACTGACACACCTCTCCACCTGCACACACAGTAAAATGAATGGCACACAAACACGACCACCTGAAAATTGTAATGTATAGGTGGCCCACTGTGTGAATCCTACATAGGCAACCCTCAAACACTGTACACACAACAGCTATTGGAACACGGAATGTCAACACCTGAACAGTACATGCGCCTATCAGCATATGGAGGTGCTGTGCGTATAGGTTCCCAGGTACATCGGTAGGTACACGGCCGATTGTCAGAGGCCATACACCAAACGGGGCAAACAGTGTCCGCTGTCGCCACAACATCGAGTAACCAACTGTCATGTAGAGGAGCAGAGGCAATCGTGGGAGCACATGTGTGTAAGCACTGTTCTGCACACACTCAGCACGGAGTCCCTGCTGCGTTAATGAAGGGCTCCACATAATATAATCATGGATGTTGTGTCAAGGCATGGGGTGTACCCATGACAGGTATTTGTCACCCTGGCATGCTCCACCCACGGTCGTTTGAAGGTGTAGCACAGTATCGTGTGTGGCTCACTGTGATATACATACCCAATGCCAGAGCACATCCAGTAAACATCACATGGACATACCATTAACTGGACCCATCAATATGTAAACTAACTGAGTTACCCATGTGAGTGCAGTATGGAGTAACAGCCGTAGTATACTCCACGTACAAAACAACATAACACGTGTACAAATCCCAGATGGCCATATGTTAAATGCAGTGACCGTCGTGCATGTTCCCGGTCCCACGTCCTGCAAGGGATGTAACGTAATCCCGAAGGCACGAGTAATGCATGTCGGATGCAGGTCATCAGATCATATGTTTAGCACACATTACCGGGAATATGCATTGCCCACTGCTGGTAAGCAATGTTTAAATATGACTATATGGATATGCGCAAAACAGGGATAAGCTACTCCGAATATCGTGCAGATCACGGTCAATGATGTCCAGAACAGGTGAAACCAACATTATTTACCCCTGTACTAATAGCGCCTGCTCTGAAGGGTAAAACGACCACTGCCAGGTGTAGAATACGCAATCATGTATAGAATCACCTAACACTATTGCTAGGCAAGATGTACCTATGGTAGGGTTGCCACCTCTTCAAATGACTAATGTGGGACATACGTCAGATGTCTGCAGGCCGACACATACACCCGACCAGTACGAAAAGCAGCACTGCACTGTTTTGCCTAGATAAAAGCTCATTCTTGTAATGTTTACTTACTTATTCTGTTTGTTGGTTCAGATACAGAATAACTGTTTAATGCGATTATTACATAAACTATAGGAAATAAGTATGTTCTAAAATCACAGGACATTTGCCATGTTTACAAATATTTTGCAGGACACAACTGCCCAAAGAGGGACTGTCCCTCGCAGAGTGGGACAGCTGGAAACCCTAACCTATGGCAGGTGTGTAATGTGACAGGTACAGACACAAACGTGTGGAGTCCAGGAAACAGTATACACCAACAAGTACACAATGAAAGGTGTAGCTTGCCTGCCACTTTCCCCATCAGATATATATATATATATATATATGTACACATATATACATATATATAATACAGATAGAAAGGGCGATAGAGTGATATATGTTGATATATATGGATTCAGCGATATCTCCAAATATATATAGATAGGTCAATGACATTCATAACACCTTGGAGGTACAAATAATTAGGATACTGCCAACTATGGAATGTGTAACATACTGACGTGCATAACCACGAGGCTGAAAGACCGAAAGAGAACAGTACAACCGCGAGTAATAGTATGATGATATGAATGGATAATTAGTTACCGCTGCCGGTGTTGCGGTCCACATAGGTACTGTGTTCAACTGTGTTTGTGAGTGCCGTAGTCTGTGTATGTGTGTGTTGAGGGTGCCGTGTGTGTCCCCATGTGACTGTAATGTGTGTGTGTGTTCGCATCAAGTGTCTGCTAGTGCCAACTCGGAGGTAGATCATTACGGTAGGTGTGGGTATAGCTAGCCATAGGCATACGGTCAGCACCTGTCCCATATTAGGAGGGACAGCCCCTCCCTGGGCAGGTGTGTCCTGACATAAAACATTACAAAGGGCAAATGTCCGAGATCGTAGGACATTAATATGTCCCATATATAATGTAATAGTTGCATTAAATAGTTATGCCTGTATGTAAGAAACGTGAATGTTGCATGCAATATGATAAGTAGCCAAAGTCCCACAACAATAGGTATGTATTGAGGATAAAAGTATTTGCTATCCTGTGTACTGACCATGGCTATGTGTTGGCCTGTAAACACCGCTGTGTGTCCCGGAAGTGTCCAACAATAGCCATATGAAAAGGTGGCAACCCATGGCAAAGAGGTTCTGTTACCAACACAACTGCAATGACTGCAAATATCTGGGACAGAAATACACGGGATAGCTGTCATGTAGACATATCCCTTTACATATTGCTGCAATTCTGGAGGTATGGAAGTATCAACCTCACCTGCATACTATATAGAAACCAGTTAACAATGGCCCAATGTACAATCCCATAACATAAGTATACTAACTGATAGCTCTTTAATTAGGGACAGAGCCCACACACATATATATGGAATATGTAGAAATGCAAGCCCCACAAACCTGTATATGCTACGTACACCCACCGACATCCCCCACACTAGAAACTATAGCAATACAGACTGTAGTAACAACACAAACATCCAGTCAGTCAATTACAACTGCAGAACCGTCAACATACCTTGTGAGGGACACAGTTAAAGGCGCCATGCAAAATTGCAGCCATTGTATAATGGAACAAATGGCGATGTTACAGGTTTTGTTTGCAATAGTCTGTTAACAGACATTGGGATGACAGGTACACCCACATGTTGAACCACATACTATAGCTTTCACACAAAATCCACGGGGGACATGAATCCAAAGTATACTTGTCTCTATGCATAGCAGTTGCAATTACACATAACAAAACGCAATACAGGCCGTCTCCCCGAAGGTAGGGCAAATGGGCAACGCCCAAGTGGAGAAGTCAATTATACCCCACTGTTGCCGCGTAATTGGCGAATGGAGTAGCTGTACAGCTGATATGCAAGTAATTAGTCACTCAGAAACACCAATAGGCGGCAGGAAACCACATGTTACAGGTATCGACGTATATAAGGAAGACTTGCCAGACATTCAAACCGTAATGCTCATACAAAATACCTGTGTAAGCAGTGTGAGAGAGATAGAGATGAAAGTCCGTTACGAAAACAAGGTATGTAGAACACTCGGTATGTAAGTTTATGTATAGCATGTTTAGTATTAATTATTTACTGTATGTATAGCTTGGTTTGCATTAATTAAAAGTGTCCGCAATGCATAACGTGGGAAAAGGTATTTATGTAGTGATGTCTTGCTGAGCATACTTAAGCTTGTAGAAACTGTGCGTCCAGCAGTGAGCCACAAGGTACACATCACAGACACCACAAGGGATGCTACATGAGGGCTTTAAACAGAACAATTCCATACAACCCGGCGTCAGTGGTAGGGTATGTCCAACAAGTATGTGCCATAGCCGGGGATAGTATATGTTGATATACTGTCACAGTAGGCATGTGTATGGGCATATAACGACAATGACATGTCTAAGGTGGTTCTGCTGTGCAAGTATGCTTTGCATTATGGGATACTATGTAAAATATGTGTAATGTTTAGTATTGTAGGTAGATATGTCAGATATTCTGCACAGCATAACAGGCATATCATGCATACCACAGGTATCGTCTATTGGCATGTACAATAACAGGATACATATGGCTTGTAGGCACGGGACATTGTAATAGCATGATAGCTAATCTAAATGGAAGGGCTACCATGTAACCATGCACAAAGGACATGTAATAGCTTCACAAGTTCATAGTGGGGTACTATGCAGTCTGGCAAGTCTATGTGTAAGCATAACCACAGTGTTCACACCAGTGGCACCTCCCTAGGGTAGTGTCCTGTGATCAGCAGAACCATGTGTTACCTGCACCTCTGCACAGTACAGCCACTGCAGTGATCCCTGGCATACATGTGTCTCCCAAACACAAAGGGAGGTATCACATGAACAGTGCTACTGAGTGTCCCTGCGTGATGTACATAGTAGTCATGTTCCAAAGCATGGTGAGTGTCTGGTTTGGGAATGTAACCCTCAAGCACATCCCACTCATTGTTGCGTGTGTGCACATATCCATGAGCATGTTGCTCACAGTGGCATTTACGTATGTCGCGTATGTGGAGTATATCCATTAATATTGTTGTGGACATGGGCCCTGTCTGTTCAGCAGAGGTCACCCCTGAGTATGTAGTATGCAAATGTGTACAGACATGGTGTCCGTAGTTCAGCCGCATACCTTAGCTGTCAGAGCTCAATAAACGTCATGGCGTGTTAATGTTGTGGTATGTAAAGCTGTAGCTGTTGTGTAAGGTACACCCTAAATGGGGTGGTGTACCCTTGAATGTGTGTAGAAGTCTTGAGTTCAGAGGTACAATGGGTGCCTATGTACTGGCTACACACCCAGTACAGAT
Organism: Protopterus annectens; assembly: GCF_019279795.1. Lineage (NCBI taxonomy): Eukaryota > Metazoa > Chordata > Ceratodontiformes > Protopteridae > Protopterus > Protopterus annectens. Next base: position 1,328,527,916 of record NC_056726.1, read on the forward strand.
AAGTGTGGCCATGTAGAAGGATATCCACGCCACAGTGGCAATACGGTAATCACAGGAGCGGGTGTGACATAAGTGTGTACTACAAACATGTACAATTTGACACGTATGTAGGGGACTACCACCTATGTGATAGTGGGTGAATGGTGTAATGCAAAGATGATGTCCATGGACCTTGTGTCATGCAGCTTGAGGCCATGATATTCATATCAGGTATCTGTCACAGTGACACCCATATGGATGGAGTCAGTATCAGCTGGTGGATCAATCATGGCGCTTTGTATGCAGGGGGTTGTCAAGCTAGGTAGGGAAAGTCCCTCTGTGCTAGCCTGTACCTCAGGGAAGCATATACTGAACATGAGGGGCCCTATGACTGAGGACTGTGGTATGCCAAATGTAACTGAAATGCAGTAGGTACTATGGTATGCTACCCTCATTGTGTGTCCTGTCCATGAGCCACGTTGCATAACATCCTGAGACATAGGGTACGATGTGCAGGTGGATGTGTATGTTGTCAATACCAGAATGGAGAACGGTGCTGAGAGGCAATGAGAGGACAATGTAGGATGTGTGGACTCCTGTACCATCATCAACTACCCTGGTAACTGTATGAAAGGAGTCCACCAGGTGTAGGGGCCATGCTCTGGCCCTAACAAGTCCAACCCAGGTGGCATCAAAGGACCGGAGCCCAACAATGTCTCTGTGAATGACGTCCTTGATGATGTGCCCCATAGTCATGCAGAACAGTCCAGTCAGGTGTGTAGGACTATAGTCCCACTCGTGCATTGTGGTGCCACCTGTGTGGAGTGTGATAAATGTTGCTGTGTGCCACTCAGGGGCCACAATGTCTGATACAAGGCTATTACTGAATATGGTGGCCTAGTGGGGAGACATGTCGTTCAGAGGTTTGTGGACATCACAGCCTGGGACTTTGGAAGGTGACATGGGGCCAGTGTCCCAGGACATATAGAGTGCAGCTTAGTACTGTGTAGGTGTGACCGCAGGGACACCGCAATGTTCCTGCATGGATTGTGGCCCTGTAGTGAGTGAGAGGGTGTAATGTTAGCATTGAATCCATCCGCCAGCATGTTGCCAACATCACCTGGGTCTGTAATGTTCCTGAGTGACTGTTGTATGTGAGAGCAGATGTGGGTATTGCCATTGACTACTGACATATCACCATAATGCCTTGTGGTACACCCCGGAATGTGTCACAGTAATGTTTACGTAGCTAGTCATGGAGTATGTGATGAGGGATCCAGTGGCCCTACCGAGGCTGACCAGTGATCTACCCCACCCATGGGATTGTACACCACTGTGCAACAGCCTTCACCTGTTGTTGTACATTATCTCCATAGAACATGACCACCAGAGTGGTGTCTGTTATCTGGTGTGTACCATCATGGCTCTGTGTGGCATAGCATGATCCATGCAGTCGTGTACATGCTACTGAAGTGCACTGCGGTATGTTGCAGCATTTGTATGTGCATTGTCCATCTGCACGGGTGTCATGACATTAACAACCGCTGTCATAAGACGTCTGTAGTAGGTGTTGTAGTACTCATGTACTGTGTATGCCATGAAGGGTGTGGTGCCAGGATGTGGCTAACAAGTTGATTAGCATATATTCGGAATCCACCAATGAGGGGATGACCACAGGTGTGGAACACCAGTCACATGTTGGTAGTGTTCATGTCAAGGTTAATGTTGGTATTGGAGGTGGTGTGTATGGGTTTATCCAGCTGAGTGGAGGTTATGACTCATAGATGTGTCGGTACATGAGTGGCTATCCCAGTTAAGTGTGGGTTAGTGTCAGTCACACATCAGTAGTAGCTGAATGAGCCCTACAGTTCAGTACACCAACAAATGAGGTCTGGTAACCGTGGGGTATTTAGTGGAATCTGTAGCTTGTTACAATGTGTATAGCCGTTCCGGACATAGTTAGTTGCATGTGGAGCACCTCTGATGCATTGTGCTAAGTAACTAGCCAGGATGTGTGTACAACATAGTGGGATGTGGGAGCACCTCAGCTGTGGGTGTGCCGGTCCAGGTATGTGCCTGAAAGGTATGGTCTGTCTATAACCTGTCATTGCAGGTGTGCTATGCAGAGCCTAGAGGCAGGTCCCAGTCACTGCAGAGATATTGGAGTGGTGCATTATAAGGTGTGCCTTGCCTGCATGCATCACAGAGGAAGATGCAAGCATTGTGTCACATGACCCCATGTCTTGCTTGCCAGTTCCCGTTCTGCCAGTGACTGTTATTGGAAACTGTACAAGACAGGCAGTATAGAAGCAGCAAGAGCCTTACATGTGAGCTGTACTCCCAGGGCTGACAGGTGCAGGTCATCTATGCCAAAGCATTGTGTTTGACCAGGTCAGTCAAAGTGGACAGATACCAGATGCCTGTGGAATGACAGCAGAAGCATAGGCAATTGTTGAAGTGACACAGTCAGTTGTTGTACAGTGGTATCAGGTCTGGATGAATGCATAATGCTCCCCAGGGCTTGGCCCACACCTTCAGGGCTACAAGACTGGTGAGCTATTGCATGTCCCTGCACATGTAGTCTGTGAAGTGGCATCTCAGGGCAGTCACACTAACATGGAGAATGACAAGTCACAGCGTACCTGGTGAGGTGTGGCATGGGTGCATAGGTTATGTTGCAGAACCAGTTACCTGACAGCAAGATGTAAGCGACTATCGCCTTGTGTAGCCTGCTGTGTGGAACTGCAGTGTGACCACCTACAGAGTCACCTATGACTGGTGTGTTGTGTATGTTATAACACAGTATTGGCTGTATGTGATGGGCACACATGAGTCTGTGGGCTATAAGTTGGTGATGTTGTGTTCCGTGTGGGGGCTGCCTCTGGTGCCTACACAGAGTATGGAGAGGTACTGCACACGTTGTCCTCATATGTGTGGCCTGTGGTGGAGATCATGTGAGACTATGTGATGAGTGGGGTGTGTTGCGAATGTTACACATCCCCACATGACTGTCAGGTGCAGTCAGGGTTGGTGACAGCATTACCCCCAGCAGGGCTGCATAAGTGCATCCCCCACAGGCTGTAGTGTCGTATGTTGGGAGGTGAGCATTGAATGTGTACATGAGACAATTGCTCTATTGCCACATGTACGACATATCCATCTTATAGACAGGCAATAGCACTGGTACGTGACAGTTGGACATGCCTGTATATACAACCATGTCTCACAGGATATGTGAGTTACATGTGTACAACAGCTGTTGTACCATAAGCAAGCTGGAAATCTTAGGACAGCCAGTGTACCTGTGGGAAATGGTGTGGAATGGGTGCTATATTAATCAGTAGCTCATGACATGCTCACAAGTTCTGAACAAGTGCCTAGCATGACCATAAAATACAGATAGGATGTTGGATAATATCAACCCACAAGTGGTGACAACAGTCATAATGTGTGGCACCGCACTATAACCCTGCTGAGTATGGTGTGCATCCATGTACCATTATCACTGTAGATGTTAGCAGTACAGATGTACAAGACAGTACGGATGTTTGATTACAAATACCTTTGTATGTCACAGGAGTGTTCTACCAGTGGCCTGTTGACAGACTCACAACTACAAATGGTACCAGAGTGACATATGCATATAACACCAGTGCCAGCTACAGTAGAACAGGGTTAATGTGTTGTACTCCACCCTCATTGTAGCCCATACCACACAGACAAATGTTAGGCATCTGTGTATGTAAGGATGTGAATGGCCATGACCTATGAGGAATGGCTGTGTCAGTGTTGTGAACAACATACGGAATGGGCTGTGTGGGTGAGGTTTGTGACATATGTGCACATTCTGATGGATGATATCAGCATTGTCACCGCTAGGTGAACATCCCTGTACCCATTAACTACCACCTAGGCTGTGGTCATCATTATGGACACTGTGTAAGGGATGGTGCTGTGCAGTATACCTCCCTGACTTGGTGACGTCTCCAGGCCCCTTAGGTAGTCATACAAGGTACCCATGTCATGACAGGGTGCCATCCATGAGCACGGAGATCATTGGACAGGCATATATAGCACTGGGGTGACCAATATTGGATCACATATCACCTTTAAGGGGTAATGGCCATGCATGGATGGGAGATACCAGCCTTCACAATCCTCACCTCCACTATGCAGCATGCTGTCTACCTTGCATAAAGACATCTGCTACACCATGATGATGGACATGCTACATGTCCATATCCTGATCTGTAAGATATACATCATGGATAGCCACCGTTCTAATACTAGGATCGCCACATGCTGGACAGATCCCTGTGCCATACATGTGACATACTCCCGCCAAACCATGCAACCCTGTCCATCAAAGCTGCACATGTCATCCCAGTCATACATGGTGTGATGGCCGCATGGTAGATGTAGTATCAACTGTCTGGATCAGTAATGTGGCACTGATGCACCTCGCGGTGGCATAATGGCTGTCTGTTACAGCTAGGAAACCTTGCCCATACATGCTATGGTTCATAACCATCCCTGTGAATGATGTCCGACTAGCCATTGTCCCATGTCTATCACATGTGCAACACAGGCGATCCGTGGCAGGATGCTGAACAGCTGTACAGTGCTGTGTAGATGTATATGGCAAAACACATGCATGTACAGGTTTCCATGCATATGTGTGCATTGTCACTGCTCAAGTCCATTAAGGCTGTGTCTGTGTTGATATGTGACATATACACAGCATCAAGGTCAACAGCATTACCGTGGACACATCCAGGCATGTGCAGATAGGTAAGAACACCAGCGCAGGCAAATAGACATGCCCACATCAGGACAGCATTCACATGGATTATGAACACTGTAATGAGGTGACACACATATATGGTGATGATATCCAATGCACAACGGGTGTTACATGTGTGTGACACAAACATGTCAGTCGTGTCCGTGTCATGATGATTTGCAAAGATAACTGTGCAGATGTACTAGATGTCATAGAAATGTATGTGCAGCAGTATCTCTGTACATCTCTGAAACTGTGGCCTGTCACCATCATTATGTCTTACAGATAATGCCTCATACACGCCTTCCAGCGTACAGCCACCAGGAGGATGATGTCCTCATCCCGTACCTCCATGAGAACTACGAGGTGTTGTTCAGCCATGTGCCACAGCATGCCCAGCAGCAGGACAACCTGTGGCAGGATCTTTGCAGGAGGGTGAACGATGTGGGTGGCCATAACCGCACCTACCAGCAGGTGCGCAGACACTGCACGGACTTGATACGACATGCAAAACAGTGTGCCACTGCAATTGCCAGGTAACAAGGTGGAACAGGTGGTGGGCCACCAACCCAGCCCCCACTCACACACACAGAGGAGCTACTGGCCAGTCTGGGGACACCCTCAGAACAGCATCCACAAACACTAGCTGCCATCATGGAGGTGGGTGTCTCCCAACCAATGAGCCTGGAGTTGCCTGGTAAGTCAGTACTGCACATATGGCTATTATATCCCATTTAGTTGCATGTGTCACTGTACATTATGTAAAGTAACAACATATGCAAGGTATGTGGACACACATGCTGCATACTACAGTATGCTACCCTGTGTATGCACACATGTGCATACTATATGCTATTATACAGGCGAATGTGTTAACATGCACAGTGCACCCTGTGGCTGTCATACAGTCATGGATAATGTTCATACTGCTGTGTAACCTCTATACAGGTACCTCTGGCATGCCGCACAGACATGAGTCCGTTGCAGGTAAGACTGTCATCAGTATCAGGCATGTTAAAGCATAGATCTATTTGCCATGTGGCCAGTTAACACTTGCACACTTGATGTTCATTCCAGTCATGATATACAGGTCGCAGCACCCATCATTTACACAGGCCACCCATATGCAATATATACAAATGAAATGATACACCAACTTGAAACCACAGTATTTGTCATTGCTACATGTGTGGTCAGTTGTGCATACAATGGTGGAGGTGTTCTACAATGGAGGCATATGTAGTATGCATTGGAACAACATGTGTGGTACGCAAACAGTACCACACAGTGAGCTGAGATGTGGGCAGCCCACAGTTGTCACCATTGTGTTGTATGCCCCTGCATTGGGTGCACACATTGTGATGTGTCATCTGACATGTCCCAAACATGTAGTGTTCTGGCTGCAATATTGTCACACTATCCCATGACCCATACCCCACATACCAAACATACAACCTGTTGTCTGCATAGCCCTGTGGATGGTGACATATCTGACATATATGGGTGTATGTCATATGGGGCAACACAGACATGTGAGATAGATGGCCATCACACACATTTGGCCAACACATGTGCACACATGGCCATGGGGGATGGCCAGAGACACGTAGCCACACAGTAGATGTGATGTGTATACACCCTGTTGCACGTTGTCCACACATGGTCCACTTATAGCCTTAGCTGACTGATTATACAGTTGATGTGGTACACTGGACATCCTAACAGCCTGTGCACAGCTAGTGGAGGTGTCACTGAAGTCTACCATATAAGATCAGTTGAACACCACGACTGTGTCATAGCATGACAGTAGTCACCTGTACAGCTTCCACAGACATTGACACCACATCAGGCCACAGATACTGTACATTTCCCTTGCTGCTGTAGGACATCACCATTAGCTGTGCACCTTGTGTGTGTGTGGTACATCAATGTCAGGTGGAAAATGGTGAATTGACATGTCCGCTATGTGTGGACATGGTTGCCAGGCAGCTAAGACCCTGTAGTTGTTGTGCAGGGGTGCAGCTGTAGGTCCTCCAGTGATCTGTCACTTGACACAGCATGGTTTAGTGTGTATACACCTCAGCATCATGGGTCACAATCCACAGTTATGTCATGGGTATGCATGCAGTTATGGCTATGCAATGTGTACATATTATGCATTGTACAGCAATACAGATGCCTCAAGATGACATGCAATGGCACAGTGTCTGTACTTCACACTGTATAGCAATGTAGATGGCTCACACTACCCTTCCATGCTCATGCACATTTGCTAAACATGCATTCTATCTGTGGGGCATACAGACAACACTGCAATGTGATGCCCATTACGATGCTGTACATGTGTCAGGGCAGCATTGTGTCAGACATGTATGCATGTTAATGCACACATCAGCAGAGTGCATGTCAAGGTCACATCAGCCATGTGTACTGTTATCCTGTTCTGGTCCACATGGTGTATCACGGGGATGCATGCATACTACCATGATTGTGTGAACTGCATGGCTACTGATATGACACCTGCTTGCTGTAGTGTGCACCCCAGGGAGGTATGCTTACTAACACTATTAATGTCTGAGCTGCATGCCCTCTGCTGTACCACAGGCATGCTGCATGCCATCTGTCAAATCACATGTATGGTTTGTCTGTGTGTGTATCTGTGTGTGTGTCTGTGTGTGTGTGTGTGTGTCTGTGTGTGTGTGTGCCTATTGTAATTTCGAGTCTTTCTTTGCAATCACAGGTGATGTAGGTGCGTTACCCTCCTGCGGTCCATCTGATGTTAGTGTCCCCACAGATACTAGCAGTGCTGGGCATATGCATGAGGTACAGGCAGGGTTGTCAGGGGCTGAATCTGTGCCAATGGTTGCCATCCCAGCTATGTCTCCCTCTTCCCCACACACAGTTCTGCTGCCAACACATACCGCATCACCAGTGGCCATAGAGCAAGGACAGTCAGTGTCTGTTAGCATGGAAAAGGAACATGTGGTGGCTACAGAAAGTGTGTTTACACACCATGGTGTCAGTGTAATGACTGCAGATGTGCCACACAGGCATGTGGCCAGTGCTGCTCATAAGAGGACCTCTGTAAGACATGCACCTGCAGGACATAGCGCAGCAGCTGGTATCACCAGACGCATGTTCCAGACTGTAATGGTGGCACAGGCACTTGCTGAACAGCAGACCAGAGAAGGGCAGAGGCTGCAGAGGGTTGCTATCCGTACCCTAAGTGACAACATCCAGGCTTTGGCAAATGCTCAACAGCAGATTGCTGATGTTCTGGACAGGCGATTGGGTGACATGGTTGGAATCCTTGACCATGGCATGGCAATCCGCGAGTGTGAGCTGTCTGTGCTGAAACATCTGGTAGGAGTGAGGCATAGGCCACGTGGACATAGGCCAGCCACACCACCTAGTGCAGGCCAACGTGAGCATGCCATCTCACATGCCCACTCCCATAGTGCCAGTAGCAGTAGCAGTGCAGCTGGTGCTGCGCTGTCCACACCAGGACACAGCAGGCCATGTGGACGTGGCCCTGGACATTCCCAGCAGGGACACGGTTCCAGTGGACATGTGTCATCGGACAGTAGCCAATCTGTACCTCTGCCTGGTAGTGCCCGTGCAACCCCTGGCAGGCACAGGTCACGTGTCCATGGCTGGACACAGTGAGCTGTACAACCTGGTCTGTACAATCTGGAGCTGTCAATAATACCCCATGTAGGCCTCACAAAAGGCTGAACTGTGAGCACACATACATGCACACAGCAAAGACATCTGTAGGGCACAACAAAAACCACATGCATACTGAACAGACATGTCCAATCATATCACTGGCCCTTACCCACACACATGATGTCATCCATTGGTGCAGCCTATGCCCCTGGCAAACATTATCACCCTGTGCATATGATGAAGCCTGTGCCGCATCCCTGTCATCCACACCATCGATGCAGGGACATGCTCAAATGGTCTGATGCACAGGGTGAACAGAATAGTGAGAAGTGCATTCTACATTAGTTGTGTACGAATAGTGAGAGAAGTGTATATTACAATAGTTGTGTGAGAATAGTGAGAGACGTGTATATTACATTAGTTGTGTACTGTTGACACGCACCAGACATACCATGTAGTACAGGTTTAGCATGCATTGTTATATGTTCACAGTATGTGTCATGGTAACAACAGTAACAGCATGTTGGTAATGATGCCCTGGTTTCCTCCTTAAGGTCTACTTGCATGTGCCTACAGGTAGCACTGTTTGCACTCTCCCATGTGTAACTGTGGAGTACTCACAGGGACATATGGCAATATTAGCATGCTATACGTAGCCTCAGCCTGACTGTCGGAAAGTCTAACATACCACAGATGTCCACAACACATATACTGATCCAGAAGCATGTGAGCAGTTTAATAGGCTACAGTGGCTAGAGACGTGACATCCATACCAGGTCACATCACAGGTATGTTGACATGGTGCAGGGGTTGTACACAGCGGTCTGGCCAATGATAATGTTAGAAGCCACTTGATAGCATGAGGCCTCACTGTGTAGCAGTAATACCCTGTCACATTACAGGAACATGCTCACTCTAATGGGGTCAACAATACTATAACGCACACCCCATAGTGATGAGGTGAGGACCCTTGCCTATGTGATCATCACCCTCACAGTACTGTGCACCCACACAATGCGACACAGAGAAAGAACATGTACAGGTAGCCAGTGTGGCTGAGACTGATGGCATCAACAGGGTAGTGGACTGCATGACCATGAGGGGTTAGGGATCCTGTGTGTTCTGTATTGTAACATACACCCTCACTCCATGCACCAGACAGCCATACATACCTACATACACACACACACACACACACACACACACACACACACACACACACACACACACACACTGTGGAGACCACAAATGTTGTACACATTTGGATAGCTGATGTGTGTGATACACACACCACACCTGCCTACGTCATGCTTTCCACACTGCAGTATGTACAGATCTCTACAACAGTGTACAGGGGTGTGTGACAATTGGGTTGTATTCCACACCATATGTGGCATATATGGTCACACAAGCAAACACACATGGCTGTACTGTGAATGATACACCTGCTATATGATGATACGTCTGACAGACATGCAGCAGTATTGGCCGCATTATGTGTACCAACGCTACCTTCAGCAATTGTGCTGCTATATGCACACGGGAGGATGTAAGTGTTACAGGTGTCAAGTGACATACTGTCGGTAACACCTGACCGCTGTGTAGGTGTTATGTCTCCACCATCAAGTAAAGGTAACATAGCGTACTGTTTGCACATGTCATGGTTAGATGGTGTGTGACACACCTGTGAGCCATCCCTGGCAAACATCCATCTACACAGGTGCATCACCACTTTATGTACACACATACATCCATACCTGCTGTACATCCTACCGTACTGTCAGTATGTCACGATATACAGGTGTCAATGATGGGTTGGCATTGCAACTGCATGTTGTAGTTAGGCACAGATGAGTTACTTACATCAGCTACTATACATGCATGGTAGCTGCATGCACACTACAGATTGTACATGTGTGTTGGTCCTACATGCCTGTCATGTCGCCATGTTTGAATGT
>NC_056726.1:1328543304-1328693304 GCF_019279795.1 Protopterus annectens
TTTGCATTTACAATGGTATTTTGAAGTACATCACTGTATCACATAAGCAATGAGAGTTCTGCATGCATATCCTCCAAGGTGGTTGTACAACTATGATGAATGTCCATTATTGACATACTTTGCTGTGTTTAAACTGTTCTGCAGTAATACACATACATGAGCAGTCACTCACACTATGTATATAAACTGTCATATGTGTGTGTGTGTGTGTGTGTGTGTGTGTGTGTGTGTGTGTGTGTGTGTGTGTGTGTGTGTGACACAGATGACCTAGGCCACAGACAATTCTGGTACATGTAGTTGACAAGTGCTTTAATGCTCCACCAGATGTGTCCAGGCACCAGAACTGTGACTTGACAAACACATGCTAGAGTAAAGTTTCTGTTTGTGCATGTGCCTCATTATGGCATTCCTGTTCATGTGTGTGTGCATTTCTGATGTGTGTCATCAGCCACAGTTGAACTGCACATCCAGCATCCCCCACTAGGTGACCATGAGGGTTGTCCCCATTGCCAAATGTTTTGTACAGCTGCGTCAGATGCCACATATCGGAAGCATTGCAGCTTCCAGGGCATCCAGCACACACATTCATTATTATGGGCTGGCCATCACACACAAACCACCACTTCATGGAGGGGAAGCCCTTGTGGATGATGTAGGCCCTACCACACTCACTGGCTGGTGCTTTGATGCATATGTGCATGCAGTGTATTGCACACAGTACTTAGGGTATTCCACTATTGTGTGGAAAAGACACATATTGCTGCCCAATACCTCATGGGAATTGGGGATATATACATCATCACTGACATGTGCTGACATGGCATTCATGAACTGGTGCAGCACCCTGGATGCTGATGTTTGTAAAATCCACATCATATCACCAGTTGATCTCTGGAAGGTACCTGTTGCTGGTATCCTTAGGGCAACACATACCTTGGTTTCCACTGGGATAGGTTTCCCTCTGTTGGTTCTGTGTGTGAGACATGGCCTGCACAGCTCCACAATCTTCTGCAGGAGGTCTCTGTCCACTCTATAGTGCTCTACTATCTCCAGCTCATATAGCCCCTGGTAGGTTACCCTGTGCCTGCACACTCTTCTCCGTCTACTCACTGTGTGATGCTGAGCAGCATTCACATTGGCGCAACCCTCCACATGTTGCATATGTTGACGTATAATAGCAATGGCAGCCCCTAACATTATGTTGTCTCAGTTAAGCTTTTACAGTTTTCACTTCTCTTAGTATACTACAGTGTTGCAGTGTGTCTGAGAAAAACATGGTGGAATGCTGTTTGTAGAGTTGTACATGCTGTGCTGTGCTGGCCTACTGTACTGGCTGTGTAATATACTCAGTCTGATTGTTTTCACCTGCTAGCTGTGGTAGTTCTCCTTGGTTAACTTACTGCTATTTGTTTACCTTCCTTTTCACTGTTTGTGTCCACAGTGAGCGGTGCCGTGCATAGGAGCACAGTGAAGTGCACATCCGCTTCCACGCGCGCACACAGGCTTATACATGCGTACAAACACTTACACTGGCTTACACAACATTACATGGGCTTCAACAATCTTACAGTAGCTTACTCATTCTTCAACTCGCGCACACAGGCAGACACAAATGCACACATGCTTACTCGGGCTTACAGGCTTGCATGGGCGCAAGCACACTTCAGCAGGTTTGCAAGAAACTTCAGTGATAGCCATGGTGTACACCATCAGTTTCCTGACTTTACCTAGGATAAATCATAACACGCCTCTTCCACTGATGAGTCACTGACAGCAAACATGTGACACACTGCTCCAATAAGATTACAGTGTTTTATACATACACACTCATGATGTCACCTATCTTCTACACTGATAGTCCCCTTAACCTACTCTTACACTGTAGAGGCTTGGCCCATATGGCATGACAAATTGTGCTTCACTATCCTCAGCCTCAATTGCATAGGATTGCCTACTAATGCTTGGTTACATCTCTGAGAGTGCGCTTCCACACATAGCAACCACTACTCAGTAGCCATGTTGTCTTCAGCTTGCCATTCACCTGCATGACGAACTAACTTTTAACTGACATTACAATTTGTATGTATATTTTACATATTTGTCTTGTTTTGTATGCACAGCGTGTATTTGCGCCGCTGCGCTACGCTTAAACACCGGAGATCGGGGGAGGACAACTAGAGTTTTATTAATTTCCAATGGAAAAACATGCCACTGGCCTTATATTTGGCCATTGGCATGCTTCTTCAACTAAATCCATCCTTTATTTGCAGATGACATTGCTCCGTTTAGCTACTTGCAGAACGTTACTCGGTTAACATCCGTGTACATTTCTGCACATAACTCTACTCTTGCACGGACAGCTTACTGTTTCATGCATCGCATATTTTACATCATTTGCATAGCTTTCACCTACAAATGGGGTAATTTGCATATCCTAACATTGTCCGTGCAACGTTCGTTTTAGGGGCTGTGTTACACTCCCCTACAGGATATTGCTGAATAGCTCGGCAGACATCTTGCCTTGCTCTACTCTTACTCTACTCGTACAGACCGACCAAGGCTTCATGAATCCTGGCCTAAGCTTTGCTGTGTGCTAATATGTCTATTTGTGGAGTAAGCATGGCTGTAGGTATGTTTTGACCTGCTACGTCTGTCATTTCTACAGAGCAGCTCCCACTTTCATCATTTGTAGAGGTGACAGCCCTATAGGAACTATATGTACAGCTGTGACATTTGACAAGTCAACACATACGTGCGGTCAATACTAAACTGACTACTTCAGCGCTTTTCATACCTTCAGATTTGTCTTGTAGTAGTATAGTCGATAATACTGTTTCCTATAGCATGTATCTGTTTCTGATACAAGATATGTCATTTTATTACACCACTACACACAATATATGAAGAAATCACAGGCCAGATGCCATTACATTCCTTTTGTAGGACACACCCGCCCAGAGTGTTGCGTTCCTCACAAAAGCCAACAGGTGCTAATCAAAACATATTCTGCTATCATCTACCTTATGTGTTCGCCGGTATTTGCGCTTTCCGTCAGTGGCAGGACTCACATGCGAGTGTGGGAGACTGAACACTGTATCGGGGACACTGCATAGCACCCTGAGGGACACATTTATGTTGTTTCTATTAACCTTCCACATTGACTATCACAGGGCATAAGTATTCATCAAATTTATCGAGGTACGTGCTTTTGACTTATACATGTTTTGTCATTTGTCATCACGTCTTTCTTCACACCTGTCCACCTAATCTCACTAGTTCTGTACATTTATTTAGGTCAGGGTTACCTTCATACCTCTCAGCTGTACACATTTTGGGTAAATGTCCCGAACTTAGACTTATAATTTTGTTCCTTTTTTGATAATATTGTGCCTTTCTGGTAATTTAGTGGCAAGTCATTACAATAATGACAGACATTAGTAGTTTATAATTAATAACCCTCAAAACATTCATACTAATGAATGATCCATTATTCTATCAACGTTCTGACTTTGTAAGAGGAATATTTGAAATATTCCCTATTTGTACTTATTTTAAAATGCCTTTGTCCAGATGTCTTATTCTGAAGGGTTGAGAGGTATGGTTACCATCTTAATCGTATGCATGTACGTCCATAATAATCGCTTACAAGACACTAATATAAGTACCTACGTCTTCCCCCAATAGTTTACATAATATCCAGTAGATGGGTTCTTCATTTTTGGAAGATATAGGCATCTGCTATACCCACATAGGAATATTAATCACTCCCATGGGGCGGACCTCATAAATCTGTGCCAACCAACACCTAGGCACCTAGGCCCATTATTGCATACCCATGATTCCCAGACCTGACACCCCTCCACAGTAGTCATAACACATATTTAATGTGAGCGATAATAAAGTATGAAGACACTTCTAAGCACTATCCACTCTCCGCATATCGGGACATATGTCATACATTCTGTCAACCCATGTGTTATTACACTTGCACAAGCTACTGTTGCATGTACAGCTATATTGTAGTTGTGGATGACACTTCTTTGCAGCAATCATTACAGGACAGTGCCTGTATAGATTTACAATTTTTGGGGTCCTGCAAAGGACACCTATATCCATGTTTAAAGAGTAGGACTTGCAGATCTGGCACACTGATACTTTCCGGGCAATAGTTTTGAGAGCAGCAGTGTATTTACCTTAATTGCATGTCTGTATGTCTATCCATACTAGCTATGATGTAACCTATTTATGTACATATGTTATATCTACGAGGACATTTGTTTATATGTTTGTTATGTATATATCAATTAATGTTGTATGTGTTTGTGTGTGTATATATATATATATATATATATATATATGTATATATATCTATATATATATATATATATATATATATATATATATATATATATGTCTGTACATTCTTTATTTCATATATTTATTTAGTTTAAGTCTGTGGATATATATCTATACACAAATGTATATATCCATATATAGACATTACGTGTAGAAACCAGCATTCATTTGCTATGCTGTGAGTGGATTACACACGCACAGGCGCACTTGCATTTCCTTATTGTGGGTTATGCCCAGGCGCACATGCATATCCTTATTGTGGGTTACATATGTTTACTAAGTCTTTGTGCTTACGTGGGCTTTATTACTTGTGACAGTACCAGTAAAATATCTGTAATCTGGTTAACGGACATATGCGAAACACACGTTCACCTTTACATATTTAAATGTCTGTACAGCACAGATGCATTCATTACACTTTAACATTATATGTGCTGTAGTCGTAGTTGAACCGGGACTGCATTCACGTTGGCCAGATGCTGTAACCACTATACTTTTGGTGTTCTGACTCATTTATATGCATACCCATAGTACATAGCAACATTAACATATGCCTCACCGCTTCACTTACGACACAGGCATCCATTCTCCTGCTGGGAAAAATGCGGTACTACATATTACACATTCCCTATTCCCTACTGCTCTGGACCCAAGCTGCATATTTAATCACTGCAGGGATATTCAGAACCCCAAGGCTTATAGTCCTGACACATACAAGTCTTTAATTGTCAGGGTGTTCATGTGGTGATCTGGGTTTAGGCTTGTCCGCCTGGTGAACGAAACTGCCCTGACCATGTTCAAATGTCAGACAAAGCACATGGACAGAGTTTGTCCATTTTAAACATTTTACCTGTGTTTACAGACACAGCTGTTTGGGCACTTGTCAGCAGCTTATAATGTTGGCAATACATAATATGGGTGGGGGTGGTTACAATACATAATCCACGGTGAGTGGTGTTCCCATTCACATTTGACTATTTCCTGTATTCATTCATACGAGGATTATTATTTTGCACATGAATTAACTACAGGTATGCAGTAGTACAGTAAACAAATGTGAAGGTTTGTTACTGTAAAAATGTACGGACCTCTGTAATACTCGGGGACTACCCCACATCCTTCACAACATTTCATGCTAATGTACATACTATTATTCTGTGAACTTTCGAAGTTTGTGAGAGCAGTATTTACATCTGTCCCTATTTGTCCACCCATCATTTTAGGCTTTGTCCAGATTTTGTTGCTGTAATAGGTTGAGAGGTGGTGTCGGTATGTGATTGAGTTGAATATATACTGTCGATAATTCAGTGGGGAGTAGGGTTACCACCTGTTCCTCTTTGAGGGAAGTCCCACTTTGGACAGTAGAGTCCTGTGACGAAATCTAAGATATCGCAAATGTCGTGTGATTTTAAGACAAAATATATTTCTTATTTTCTTTAATAGTTGCATGATACAGGTATTTTGTATCTGAAACACATAACTATTATTTGAAATAGCATAAGCAATTCAAATGCTATGAAATAAGCTTTTATTTTGGCAAACAAGTGTAATTCTGTCCTTTGCACTGGCCGAGGGTATGTTTTATCCTGCAAATTCTCATATTTCTACAAAAGATGTCCCACCTTGGGCATCTGAACAGGTGGCAACCCTAGTGGGGAGACCTGCATGGTGGACAGGTGTTCCATCCTGCGTAGTATGTTTTGCATGTCTATCTAGAAACTGAACAGTACCATGACTACACATACATGTTTTGTCCAGATGTGTACAGTACTAGACACCGTGGCGTGTAAACAACTCTGATGTTTCAACAGGTTACTTATCCCACATGGGATGTACACACATTTTGCCAAAACATGAACGTGCGGGCATTTGGATTTACGTAACTGTGATGGGATGTTTACAAAAGTGGGATACATATTTGCAATCCTGACACTGCCTAGGACGATACTTCCTACTACATATGGGTAATACTCGCTATGTGTAGGTGTACGGCTGCGCAAGGCTGGTAGCTGGATTTGGTGGACATTCGGACATGGGTGCGGGTTATGTGCTATACAGGGGATGTTGCGTATTGCATTTGCATGCATGGGTTCTGCATTTGGATGTCCCGGTTCCGCATATACCATCCTATGTGCCGGTTACGTTCCTGTTCATGTGTATAGCACATTTTAATATTCATATGTTTGTGTGAGTTTGGTATACAATATGGACTGTCAGGTTTCTTTACGGTTGTTATATGGCCACAACTGTCCAGCTGTGTACTATCACTACCACTGTGGGACTGCTGGTGACCCTGCCCATGGGGCTAGACGTGTGTATTGGTGGCGCGCTGACATGATGCGCTTCACTTCCACTGGGTATAACTACTTACAGTGCAGTACATTACGGACACACAATTTTAAATATCATTTGTTCCATGGATGGAAACTCATATTGTGTTGCGTGCATTTCTGTTTGGTTCTCAATTTTGTGTGGCCGGGAACTCTCTTGCATGCTTTGTATATGTTTCATTATTCACGGACACTGATAGGTGAGATTACTATTGCAGGCAGACTATAATATTCAGCAGTTTAGGTTGCTCATCGACAGCCGACATTGACACGCCTCCGGGCGTAGCTTAGTAACGCCCCATGCACTCGTGCACGTGTCCTATGCACATGGATGTGGTGGCAGCGCACCTTCATTAATATGCATATGGCACTACTACACCATATATACGCCGCATGGCCGGCGCAAGCCTTACACCGGCCTTGCGCCGAGCTTCATGAATCCGGGGGTTGGTAAGCTAGCATAGCATGACTATATGTGTCCGGCTATAAAGATGGCATCTAACAAAAACTGAACACTCCTTTAAGATAAGGACTTATGACACCATTTGCCCTCAATTTAACTGTTCACGGTAGGTTGTCTTTAGTTGTCTCCTTTAGTTGTCTGCTTATAAAATGCTTGTGTTTATTACTTTTAGAGAAAATCAATAGGTGGTTTGCATGCTTGCTGTTTAAGGAATATTGCTTCTTAACATGCTACTCTAGAATCTTCTGACTCATGAGCCATAGTATTTAACAAGGGCAAGCCTAGCCAGTTCCAGAAATAAACAGAGGTATAGCAGCAAAAGGGGAAAAAAGTAGACCATAAATCCACATCTGGGGACGTGACTCTCAAATCTATCCAGGTGAACAGATGTTACTTTTTAAGTGCATCTATTTCATATATAGCGAGAGCTCTGCCTCTGACAAGAGGGTGTCTGGGGCTGCAAACATTATTTTATCATGTTGTCAAAAAAAAGAAAAATTATGGAAAAAAAAAGGCAGCATTGGAATTTTTCCAGAACTTATGCATGTTTCAGTAAGCAAATTGTTCTGGTCCCCTGCAGTAAATACACCACACCAAATGACATCTGACGACCTTTATTAACTTTCATAAACATAACTTTATTGAATAATATTTTAATTTATTGATCACAGCATGAACATGCATATAACCATTTACTAGGGCAGCATAATCCCACTCACCCTAATCAAATAAGTAGGACCCTCACTTCCACTTGCTTATTTTTACTTATCAAGCAGCGCCCCATCAGATCTGATGAAGTCTCTCGGCAGGGATGAAAGCGGTTATGTTTTACTCCTGTTTTATTAAACTTTACAGTTTAAATTGACCTCAGCAGCTGGTTTCTGATATGTTTTTGGTATTCTCTGGTGATAAGTTTTTGGTGGTTACAGGAATATGAAACCGACACAATAGCCTACCCGCCTGCCATTCTTTCTCCACCAAGCCTTCCAAAATCTCTTCCTTCCCCTGCAAGGAATGCAGATTCCTACCAATTGACCCCTCCTACCCCTGATTTAACAGAAAATCCCTCAGAAAACCCATGTATTGATTTGACTGCATCTGCTGAATCAGGAAATTGCATGAACAAGCTGTGCATTAATGGGAAAATGCATCCCCTGGTCTTCCCTTTAGCACACAAAAGGACAGCCCCCTTGTCTGCCCTCCCAAAAAATTCCTCCTACCCCAACTACCCTGAATCCAGGAAACAATAAAGGTAACCCACCTGATTCAGGATGCTGCAAACTCAAATTAACCAACATGCCTTCCCATCCACCACCTGCACAACTGAATGCATGCCTGCACACCTCAAACAGGTGTGCGAGAAATCTACACACCACCCAGAAAAAACACGCTACATTATAGGCCCAGCATACCCCCTTCCCAACCACCCAACTTAATCCCCCTGCTAACAGCTCCAAGGCTATCTACCATAGTGGCTAGCCAAATATTAGAATGTCTCACATCATAGCACAGTGACTGATCCACCACCTTCCATTTCCAAAACCTATGATCGCACCACAACCAAGAATTCCCCACCCACAGGCGCTGTGCCTCACAAACCGTGAGAAATAAGACAAGAGTGGTAAGGCCCAAGGTGGTGCCCCTAACCAAACAAGCCACCATGTAATAAGTGAGGTCTAACACCCAGTTGTCCCATGTCCTTAGCCACAGTCTACCTATCCCCCTCTCCTCCCCAAGGCTGCTAAAGCCACCAAAAGTCTTTACTATGCAGGTTTCCTATTCCATCAGACGTTGAACCCCATCCACATCAGTTAAATCAAAATATCATCATAATCCCCTTCCAGATCTTTCCTTTAACTAAAATGGTATGTGAGGGGGCCAAAAGATTCCCCCTTCCCTTGCTCCAGGGTCTTCTTAGCTAACCAATTACCCAGCCGGATCCCAAGGTCTGACCCAATCTCATGCTGTTGTGACTTCACCACACCTGTGGACAACCTGAAACTCCCCATAATCAAACCTAAACACCTCTCTCCCCCTGCCCCTGATGTACCTCATCCTCACCTGTCCCCACACTACTCCCAAACTGCATCAACTCTGACATGTCTAAATGAGCACCTAACAATGTATCACTACCTGTGACCTCACTGTGCACCACTCCAGTGACTGGAACTTCCACCACAGCAGTATCCATTACCTGTCCAGTCCACTTCCTTCGGGCCAATAATTCTTCCACTTGTACAATAGCTCTCCATTTCTGCCTCAAACTGTGCAATCCAGCCATCTGTCAAAGAAAGAAACAATAATTACCAACAACAACACCCGACAAAAAAAAAAATTGCAACCAAATAACTAATCCAATTAATTAATCTCCTCCTTGCCTAGTTCAGTATAGCTTTCCCTTTATTATTATTATTTTTTTTATTATTTTACATTTGCAGATACTCAGGTAAAAACTGGTTTACTAACCAGGTGACATGACTGGTGCCCCTTATGCTTCACACCTTACTGCCACAATGACCATCATCTCCATGCCAGGCCACTTGTGCAAAAAACATTACACTGTTAGCCCAAGCTGTTTAATTAACCTAACTCCAGTATTATCCAACCCATGACACAGAAGCCAAATAACATACAGTCTCTGCACACCTTCTCCCCACCACTCAGTCACCATCTCACTCTCCCTCACTTCACTTCATTCATTCATGTATCTCTCCATTTTCACCTCCTTTTCCATCTATTACAACTTTTGCATTTTTTTTTGTAGGTGCAATACACCTCTCCACCTCCCAGATTAAGAAATCTGGACAAACCACCACAAACAATGAGGAACCAAGGCCCAGCAACAGGGACCATTCCTCAAAACTGCTCCCACAAACATAAAACTCGGCATGACTCCTTGAAAAGCACGCATTCCGAAAATCAAATGTCTGTCATCTCTCTGTCCTCAGCCCTCAAAGATTTGTACAATATGACCAAAGAAAGCCAATTGCCCCCAAAGTTGAGAATCAAATCCTGTACTTTGTATATGTGAGGTAAACACCTTTAACCATTAAGCCATCACCCAACCCCACTTATAAGCAACAGACCAAAATATTAGTCAAAATCTGACCTTTCCATAAAATCTGGCCAGTTGAGAGGTATAGTATGTTATTTTATTTCCTCTTTTTTATTTTATATCTTATATTGAATAGACTGAACTCAGAAGAATTTGCAAGCATTGCAGTCCATAAAATGTGCCACATTTGTTCTACAATGGCATATATTGGTCATGCACAACACCTTATGATGCATATCATGTGATCTGAACATGAACTGCTGTTGCATCTGAAGTATCCAGTAACTACAAGATACTTTTTCATTACTTATCTCATTCTTTTATCATAAAACAGTAAGTCATAGATTACTGAGTAATGCACAGATAACAATGACTTCTAACAGATGCTTCCAGTTTGTGACTGTACAAATCCTGCTGCCAGAGACTTTCTGAACTTCAACCGTATTTTGCCTGATTGAATGGATAGATTAATTAATGTACATCAACATGCACACCTCCATGTACATGTTGCAGTACCTTTTCTCGATTCAGTAGCCACCCTAACATAGTACTACATGGTCTACTACCACGATGATATGCAGCACCATGTAGGTCTGAACCCACAGCCATGCTGAATCCTAATGATGCATTTGAGGGGGGGGTAGGAATATGCTAATTTGTTATGTGCTTTCTCCCTGGAACCACCTCCAGGAAGGCATCAACACAGCTATCTCCAACATAATGCAGTACTAAACATGACTAAAAAGCCACATTCTACCACCTGTCAAGACTGTGGTATGGGAAAAGGGGATGGGGAGAGTCACTGGACATCGGGGATAATCAAAGATTAAAGTTCCTTAACAGAGATCAGGAGTGAGGGGAACCAGGATACACCAGGGATTACACAGATTGGAAGCACTGTAAAGGCACCAATGGCAGTATGGGGATCTGGATGGGGGTAGGGGGCTTCACTAGACACACCATGGATTGCGCTTTAACAAAAGCACTGTAACAGCATAAAGAGTACTATGGGGATCATCAGGCAGTGATTCACTAGATACTAGAGATTACTCTTCAGTGGAAGCACTGTAAGGGCACTGACAGCACTACAGGGATTGGGATGGGGAGATTCAGTAGACACCTGTATTTTTTTAAATGAAGTGCTGTAATGGCATTGACAGCAGTACAGGGATTGGGTTGGAGGGATTCACTCGACACCAAGGTATAATGGATATGTGCCATAATAGCAGTTCAACTATTATGGGTGTGTTGGTAAATGGGAGGGCAGCAGCTTAGGGACAAGTATGGGAACTGTGGTGTGTGTGTGTGTGTGTGTGTGTGTGTGTGTGTGTGTGTGTGTGTGTGTGTGTGTGTGTGTGTGTGTGTGTGTGTGTGTGTGTGTGAGTGTGTGTGTGTGTGTGTGCGTGCGTGCGTGTGTGCGTGTGTGCGTGTGTGTGTGTGTGTGTGTGTGTGTGTGTGTGTGTGTGTGTGTGTGAGATTCAGTAGACACCAGTATTTTTTTAAATGAAGTGCTATAATGGCATTGACAGCAGTACAGGGATTGGGTTGGAGGGATTCACTCGACACCAAGGTATAATGGATATGTGCCATAATAGCAGTTCAACTATTATGGGTGTGTTGGTAAATGGGAGGGCAGCAGCTTAGGGACAAGTATGGGAACTGTGGTGTGTGTGTGTGTGTGTGTGTGTGTGTGTGTGTGTGTGTGTGTGTGTGTGTGTGTGTGTGTGTGTGTGTGTGTGTGTGTGTGTGTTCATATTGTATGTACTTGTGTGTGTAGAGAGTGAGTAAGGGGAATGCCACTGCCTGCATGAACAGCGGTTTACCACCATGACATGCAGATCAGCAATGTCCTGCACATCATGGTAGTAAATGCAATTCAGAGGCATCTAAATTAGCTGGTAATGAGGTCTTCTTATGGCTAACATGTCTCTGAATTATAAATTGGCACGACGTGAGAGCAGGGCTTTTTTAGCACAAGCCTTAAGGCTCATATTAGGCCATTTAATGAATCCCATGGAATGTCTCTCTGTCCGGTTAAAGAAACAGAATAATTATCATGTGCTGTCTATTCACACTTACAGACATTGATTTGTTATATGTGCTCTATCTTATTTCTGATTTAATACAAAATAAGAAAGATTAGGGGGAAGACAGAATCTGTGACAAAATTTATTTTCACAAGTTTTCATAAATTTTCAGGAAAATCTGGACAATTAATAACAGTTTTATTTTATTCAGGTTATTTCACACATGAGTAATTATGTCAAGTATTTTGCAACTGTTTTAGCTACAAAGATGATGAATTCCAGCTACAATACTGTGCTGTCTAATTTCTAGGTTGGTTTACAACTTCTTATTAGCATGTTTCTCTGAGACTTTAGTGGTCCTCTGCATAGACTGAAAATTGTATTTACTATTGTAATACTCTTTCAGGGAATTAAGACAGCATGTAATACAGTTTCAGAGTGTAATGCAGTCCCCAGGATTCAGCAAGCTCTGCACGGTGTGCAGGAATAGTGCAGCAGCTGCTGGAGGCAATATGGACGCCGAGAGATCCAGGAACAAGCTCCCGGGATGTGCACGAGCGCTCCTGCACTATTTCGGAATGGACACAGCTCCTGTATGCAAATTACCCCATTTGCAGATGAAAACCATGCAAATGAGGTGAATTTGCAATCCGGAAAGCTGGCAGCTGTCCGTGCAAGACTAGTGTAATCTGCAGAAATGTACTCGGTTAGTATCTGAGTACATTTCTACAAACTACAAAACGGAGCCATGACAGCTCCAAATAAAGGGTGTATATAATATGTAAAGCATGCCAATGGCCATGGAAAACAGTGGTAAAAGAAATAAATAAATAAAGTTTATTTTTTTTGGCCGATATGCCAATATCCACCGTTTAAGCGTAGGGCAGCAGGGCGCAAACGGGATTGGCTGGAAAATAAAAGAAAAACTCTGATAAAAGCTTTCCCTGCAAAATCACAATTTTGCCATTATAGTCAATGGTAGGCAGAAGACAACAAGGCCAGTGAATAGTGGTCACTAAGGGGTAAGGCCCAGTGTGGGACTTGTAACTAGGCACTAGCAGGCAATCCTATGCAAATGAGGGGAATGATACTGAATCACAGATTTCCTCTCATGGCTAGCCTGCACCCAACCGTGTAGGTGCAGGAAGACCATGGTGCAAGCATAAGAGCTAGCTGACATCATAGAGGGGTGTGTCAGGCATACTGTAAGCTTATTGGTGCCCTGTGGCTCGGGTTTGCCCTAAGCTTAGAAGAGCTAAGGAAGGGTGTGTGTCTGAAGATGCCAAGCACACTTTACATTGCCTAAATGGGTGTGCATGCCACGCACCGGGTTTTAAACAAAAAAGAAAAAAAAAAGTAAACCAGTATGCCCAGGCCTTAGCAGAGGCTACACATAGCACATACACTGACACGGTAGGAACCCAGGAAACGGCACCTCTCTCTGACTCACACATACAGTAAAAGGATGCCAAACATGACACTACCTGTGCTTAACCATGTATAGGGAGTGTACTATGTGCATCCGACATAGTCAGCTCTCCAGCACCATCCTCAATATTGGCACAGCCACAAGGTAAGTCACTCTCCCTATCAATTGCTGAATGGAGTAGTATGTTTTGTTACTTGTATCTATGGTATGGATGGGAGCATGCAAGGGAATCGGGTGGCTGAATGGGATGCCAACAGGTAGTAGACACCTATATTGGTAGCATGAAATCTGTCACAAATACTGGTGTCACCATAGTACCCAGTACTAGACAAGGTGACAAAACCCACTGCAGGAAATGTGGTGGGCCAAATGTGTGTCCATAGGACACACACACATGCCAGTCAGTGAGGCTCATATACCCAATAACAGTCTCAGCCAGCAGGACAGGTGTAGACAAACACAAAGAAAGGCTGTGCTAAGGCCTCTGGTTGATAGCTATGGAGAACAGCCCCCCTCCAGACCTACACTGACAGACTACAACAGGTCAGGCAGTGGGTGTTAGTTCTGAAGGGTAAGAAGTCTGAAACTGAAATGTAGGTCAATAAAACCTAAAAACTGTAGTACATTGATATGCCTCTAGTCTGCATGATAGTTCAGAATACAGAATGAAATTGAGTACCTTAAATACCAGTACAGTCATAGCAAATGTGTACAGTTGTCAGGTGTGCCCCCCCCAACAATCCTGTGTAGAAATGTAGTAACATGTATGCATAGGTATAATAAAAGTGGAGCACAGATTACCTGATCTGGCCAAAGTAGCAGGTTAGATTGTAGTACGTGTACAATATGCAGGACTGTGTGTGTTAGGTTGGTATGTGTTGTATATTGCGTGAGAGTGGTCAGCAAGTAGGCATGGTCGGTTTTATCCTGGTGGCCATTGGCCAGTACTGCCAATGACAGGGCCAAGTTCTCACAACTGCAGTGCCAAATACAATGTATCCCACCAAGACACATTCCAGCAGTAAGCCATAGTAATGGTTCGGATGTAATATCTGTCACCATCTGAAAGATGGGCATGCCATAAATGTGGGCCCAGACATACAAACAGTACACAGGTGGAAGTACCCAAGACAGACAGTGTATAAAATGTTACTGTCAAATGGACACACATTTGGAATTGTACATACAGGTTAGCAGCACATTAGTTGGGTTTGTAGTATGGAATACCGATGTCGTCTGGCCAAACACTGGCAGACCACAAAGGTCACAGGTATGAAGTATTGAGAAACTGCTGATGCCCCTGCACAAGCCAGCATAAGTGGAATTCCCCACGTATATCTGTGAGTCAGCTGCAAGTAGCTTCCATAGCACACATGCACCCAGCTCTCCCCACCATCAGCCACAGATACCTCACAGGTCTTATCCCTTCTGTTGGGAATGAGTAGAATATGACCCCCACCTCTGTATGGAAATAGCCACAGAATGCAGCATGCTAAAAAGGTGTCCCATGCAGGTGTGTCCCTAGCTGTAAGCAGCACCCTGCCAGCATCCACACCACTGGATCAACAATGACAGAAACTATTGACATTAACACCTTGCACACCTACCCTGTCACCCCAGGGGAATATAGTGGCTTGCAGCCTGGGACTGTAGGAGTGACACAATGCAACGGCCTGCTACAGATGGCCTGCATCACTACCAAATGCCCTACAGTCCTCTGTCAAAAGCCCGTGTCTCACCCGTACTGCCAATGTATGTTATCTCATGGACACCCAAATAACAATATAACACAGTCCACAGAACCCAAATGCAAGGCCATGTCTACAAATCCCAGTAACATGTCCACCATGTCCTACTGCATGAACTGTGGCCCATCCCCAAAATACTGCTGGGATGAAGTGATAACTATAGGGAACTTATCAGATCATATTGTTTGGAAGAGGATAGAATAACGGGGGGTAGGAGCATGGACGCCATGGAGTGTGTGAAGTCTGAAACTCAGCCGTGTGCACATACTATCCCTGCCTGCAAAGACAAGAATGGGTGGCTACAAACCTGCTTGTAAATCACAATGTGAGGGAGTAATGACCAGAAATATGAGCCCTGCCTCTGGGTAACCTGTGTGAATCTGTACAGCTGTGAGGTATGGCCACAGCAGGATATGGCCATACTGTCATGTCAATGGATCCACAAGCATGGGATCCTCAGCCGCCACTGTACCAAGGTGCTAAACCATTTACACAGACCCATCAGCAAGTTTCTGCAGTTTGCCCTCCAGAATGGCATGATTGTGCAAGAATATGTAGGCTGCAGACCAAAATACTGGACACAGCTTCATTCACCCAGTGTTCCCCATCTAATTACTGCAAGAAAATATGTATACCTGGCAGTAGTTGATGACATAAACAAAATCACAGTGTAAAACAGTACATGTGTCTGAATATCTCTCCTAACACCAAAACCATGTAGCAGAAGCAGAACAGACACAGTCACCTACAGTAATCCACTATCCTTTGTCCATTTTAACCCCATATTGTCAACCAATCTACAGATATCACACATAAACAGGTTGCTAGCTGTAGGTGTAGAACACAAAAGCCTGCACTGGAGTACAACCTACCTGGAATAGATTCATACATTCAATACAAAAGGTCATACTGGGCATGCTCCCACACTTACAGAAATTAATCTCATGTCTGGCAACAACAGTGGACTATACATATCTGACAGTCACATATGTTTATGCGCACACTCCACATTGCACACCAGTCATGCTTTGCACACCCATTGGATAGGAATACACACATATATCCAAGGACAACACACTATAATAGGCCAAACCTACACATACATAGATGTGTGGAAGAGAGTGACAGACAGTGACAAAGAGCCTCACATCATGAGGCCTGTCCCACCTGGCACACATCCAATTGGCTAAAACTATATGATGTGCAAAAGTCAATCACTGTAGATATTTGCCTCTGGTATCCCTCAGAACTATAGTGTCTGTGGTGATTGTGATAACTGTGTAACATGACTGTACAAGTCATTATTCATCTAGTAGTTGTATACATGTATCTGTTAAATTTAAACCTGTGTGTGCCTGAGTATTGTGTCTGCTTCCAGATGAATGGTTTATGGCCCATGCACACACACTGCACTCCCCATTGCCCTAGTTTGGCAAGCCTGCTGATGTAATTCACCTTGAAATACACCTTTGGTGAAAGAGTATCCCTGTAAGCCATGGTGTGTGCTATAACTGAGTAATGCTATAGTGTGATGTACTAGCTAGGTAGGAGTTCTAATCCCAGACATGGCAACTGTGTGTGTGTGTGTGTGTGTGTGTGTGTGTGTGTGTGTGTGTGTGTGTGTGTGTGTGTGTGTGTGTGTGTGTGTGTGTAGGGATCAATGCTTTTGTGGCCATTCACAGTCACTACACTCCCCATTGCCCTACTTTGGCAAGCCTGCTGATGTCATTTACCTTGAAATACACCTTTGGGAAAGGAGCAGCCCAGTAAGCTCCATGGTGCATACTATAACTGTGTAATGTTATAGTATGATGTACTTGTTAGGTAGGAGTTCTAATCCCAGACATGGCAACTGTGAAACTCTGTGTGAGTGTTTGTCTGTGTAGGGATCAATGCTTTTGAGGCGATTCACAGTCACTACAATTTCCATTGCCCTACTTTGGCAGGGCTGCTGATGTCATTCACTCTGAAATACACCTTTTGGGAGGGAGTAGCCCAGTAAGCTCTGTGGTTCATCCTATAAGTGCATAATGCTGTAGTATGGTGTACTAGTTAGGTATGCGTTCTAATCCCACACATGGCAACTGTGAAACGTGTGTTTGTTTGTATGTGTAGGGATCAATGCTTTTGAGGCCATTCACAGTCACTACAATTTCCATTGCTCTACTTTGGCAGGTCTGCTGATGTCATTCACTTTGAAATACACCTTTAGGGAAGGATTAGCTTAGTAAGCTCCATGGCACATCCTATAACTGTGTAATGCTGTAGTGTGATGTACTAGTTAGGTAGAAGTTGTAATTCCAGACATGGCAACTGTAAAACTGTGTGTGTGTTTTTGTTTGTCTGTATAGGGATCAATGCTTTTGAGGCAATTCACAGTCACTACAATTTCCATTGCCCTACTTTGGCAGGGCTGCTAATGTCATTCACTATGAAAAACACCTTTGGGGAAGGAGTAGCCCAATAAGCTCTCTGGCACATGCTCTAACTGTGTAATGCTGTAGTGTGATGTACTAGTTAGGTAGGAGTTCCAATCTCAGATATGGCAACTGTGAAACTCTGTGTGTGTGTATGTGCTGGGATAATTGCTTTTGCTGCCATTCACAGTCACGAGGCACTCCTAAAAATGGAGAACATCGATATCTGTGCAGTAACAGAGACCTGATCTAAGGCTCCAGACAGCACCCCTGCAATACCAGGTACAGCTCTTACCACACCTGATGGTCACCAAACCAGGACCAAAACACTAAAGGTGGAGGAGTGTCCATATTCACCAAGGATTTTCACACCACCAGGCTACTTGCCCAACACAATGCATATGAAATTCTCCTGGTGCAACTAACACTAGGTAAGACTGCAATCCAAATTGTATAGCTTGTAACAGATCCCCCACCATGCCCCAAGATTTCCACTATACCTTTCTACACATACTGAAAAATATTAAGATACAGCCAAACACCCTAATACTGGGTGATTTCAACTAAACTGCCATTAACTGGAAAAACTACTTGTGTACCAACACCTGTTCCCAACGGTTCTTGGAAGTCATAATTCCCAATGCCCTGGATCAAGTAACCCATAATCCCACCAGGGGCTCCAATATCCTAAACCTGGTCATTACCAACATGGAAATCAATGCTCCACACCTCTGGTTACTCCATCGGTGGTCAGGTCTGCCCATAAGCTAATCACTCTTAACATCCACATCCTTACCCCACACCCCAGTAAGGAAACCTCCATAAAAAATATCTCCAAAGCCAACTTCATGCAACACATGTGAGACATGACAAACATCATGACACCTATGCAGATGGGAACTGAAAGGTCGACTGCTGAATCCTACACTAAGGTACTGTATGAGCACATCCACTCATGCATGAATCGTGCCATCCCAAATAGAACCAAGATGCTCCCCTGCAAGAAAAGGTAGCCAATGTGGTGATTCCCTGCCATAAACAAACTTTACAACAAAAGGAAGAAACTGTTGCAGAAAAGAGGAAATACCCAGGATGCAAACAACTCCCTTACCAGCCTCAGTAAGAAGCTGAGATCCCTCATAAAATTCTCCAAAGCTAGTTACAAACATAATATACCCAAAGATTCCAAAGACAATTGCAAGCCATTCCATAGCTATGTCAGAAATCTAAATGGCAATGCTCAGATCTGCTCTGAGCTACAACAGAATGGCATTAAATATACTGATCCCAAGGATATTGCCAATATCCTGGCAGATTGATTCAGTGCCAACTGCAACCTCCCACCCCCTAAAGGGCCCATCTCAATACTGAAAGATTGCCAGATTCCGGTAATAACGGC
Source organism: Protopterus annectens (assembly GCF_019279795.1). NCBI lineage: Eukaryota > Metazoa > Chordata > Ceratodontiformes > Protopteridae > Protopterus > Protopterus annectens. The sequence goes on from NC_056726.1 coordinate 1,328,562,529, forward strand.
CACACAGGTAAAATCCACACTCTCCAGAGCTAAAAAAACAGCATCCATGGGACCAGACAATATCCCGGGCTGTGTACTACATGAACTACAAAATGAACTGGCACCTCACCTACGTGCGATGTGTAATCATAGCCACACCTCAAGCTTCATGCACACTGAGTGGTGCCCAGTTACATTTATCCCACTCCACATGGTTGGATCCACCTTAGATCCTGGGAACTACCGCCCCAGCAGTCTGATGAGCCTGATCTACAACGCCATGGAATGTATTATCATGGAACTTATAAACAAAGATATTGACAATCTGCAAACACTGGACCCCACGACGGTTGGGTTTGTGAAGGGTTGATCATGTCTTCTGAACCTGATTGACATCTTTGAATCAGTCTCCAGAGCTGTGGACATGGGTAAGGTGGATCACATAGCCTTTCCGGACCTCACCAAGGCCTTCAACACCATCCCCCAGTCTGGAATCATAGAAAATTGTACTAAGCTGGCCATTAATCCCTACGGCACTCAATGGGTTGCCAATTGCCCTACTGATAGAACCCACACTGTAAATGTAAGTGACTCCACATCCAGCCCCAGAAAGTGACATTTGGAGTACCTCAGGGGTCAGTCCTGGGGCCACTCTTGTTTGGCATCTACTGCTCTGAAGTACAGGCCAACACTAAGGGACTCTGGCTAACAAAGGTCAAAGATGACTGCAAACTGGGAGCCAATATTGAATCCCCAAATGATGTGGCTATTCTACAAAAGGAGGCCAGCACCAAGAATAATACCTGAGTTTACTGCAAAATAAGAAATGAATCAAACCGGTTTCAGCAGTTTTGCCTTCATCAGTAAATACCATTTTGATTATGTAACAGTCTTTATATACATCCAACACTACGTTCCAATCAAGTAATTAAAGAGACAGTAATATAAAAAAACAGTAATAACAAAAACTGAAAATGCCTTTTTAGTATATGAATGAATAGTCTAAATTGTAGTTTTTTACTCTTATTATACCAATTATAAGTGGTCATTATGACCAGGCAAAAAAAGAGCTCCTAGCCTAATGATCCACATCCTTTCTTTATCATTCAGAATACTATGCCACCCTAACTTGTTCAGTCTGTCACCCACTCTCTTGTTAATAATGCAAAAATGAAATATTGCTGATTTGTGATCACATACATTTTTGTAAAGAGCATTGGTCATTCATTTGTTTCAAATATCACTTAGATGTTCAGACATTCTTATTCTAAAAGGTCTAGATGTTTGCCCAACATAAAAAGATGAACAAGAACATGTGGCCAAATAGGCCACCCAGTCTGTTCCACAATTTGCAAAATGCTTAATCCTGCAGACCATTTGGGTATCTTTGCTAGAAAACTCCTTAGATTTGGGCATGTATCTACAAAAAGAGCAGTGTTCACAAGAAAATGACCAAACCAACATGTCCCCTGCAATCGTTAGTTGTTTCAAAGAGTGATTTCCACCCTTTGATTGGTAATGATTAAAATAAGACCCCAGTGTTCATCCCCTACAATATGAAAACTTACATCTATCCATAAGGACAGTTGATAGTTCTTGATTTGCCATGAGAATATTCCAATTTTTATTAATAACATTTCTGATGGCATGAATGTTCCTACCATAGGTAGTGACAAATCGAATACTATCCCCTGAGGTACACGTTTTTTCTTTATATTGCAGTAATTCTGACCTGTCTTGTCCATTAGCCCCGTTACTGGCTGAAAGGATAGTTCTTGGTTTATAGCCCCTAGCTCTAAATCTCTGTATTAAATCAGTCTTGTGATGTTCATAGTCAATATTTGAGGAGCATATTCTTTTGATGTGTAGGAATTGTGAATTGGGAATATTCCTTATAATATGATCAGGGTGTAAGCTAGTTGCATGTAAAAGACTGTTATACTCTGGATACTTGCAGAAGACCTGGGTCGACAGAGTATGATCTTCATTTCTACAAATTTTAACATCAAGAAAATGATTTTCTCGGTGATGCATGTTGAGCGTAAATACCCCACTTGTTTTCGTTGAGGTATTAAACAAATTCTAAAAGATGTTCTGTGTCTGCCCGCCAAACCATCCAGCAGTCATCTAGGTACTGCCACCAGATGTCCATCTCCCCCTGAAAAATATTGTGTGAATTATCATATATAAGGAATTCCTCAAAATAGCCCATGAAAAGATCTGCATAAATGGGGACAAAAGATGCCCCCATAGCCATTCCATGGACTTGCCAGTAACATTCTTGTTGGAAATAGAACACATTCTTCGTTAGGACATGCTCTGCCATACAAATAAGTAGAGTGTTAAAGCCTGGTGGATAGATATCTGCTTTGTTGAGCCAATATTCTAGAGCCTCCAGCCCAGTCCAGTGTGGAATATTGCATAAAGCTGTGACATCCAACGTACACATTATCCAATCTGGTTCTAATTGGGTGTCACTTAGGATCCTCAGAAACTCTGCTGTATCTTTGATCCTAGATCTGACCATAGTCAGAAGGGGCTGTAGGTATTTATTAAGGAATCCTGATATGGGTTCCGTAAGTGAGCCCATACCAGATACTATTGGTCTTCCAGGTGATTTTTGCAAATTCTTATGGATTTTAGGTAACAGATAGAGTATCTGTTTCTGGGGATCTTCAACTGTAAGGTGTTTTAGAATTGATGTACTAATAATACCCTCCTCAACTGCCAGATTCAAAAAGGAATCAATCTCCATTTGGTTGGGTCTAGAGGCATTGGCATATAATGTATGACATTCGTAATAATCCATGTCCATAACTACAACTGCTCCTCCTTTGTCAGCAGGAATAATAACTACATCATGATTGTTTTTTAATTCCCTAAGGGCTTGTTGTTCCACTCCTGACAAGTTGTGACCCAACATCCGGGATTCATAACCATGAAAATGTAGATCTTTCAGAACTGACTGTTGAAATATGGAAACATATTTATCCATGGGGGGCTGAAAAGTAGATTTTTTAAAAATGAAAATCAGTAGATATTTGAGAGTCACCCTGTTGACCAAAATATAGTTTTAAATTCAACAGTCGACAAAATGGCAAAACATATTTCACAATACTGTCTTCATGGACATAAAAAACAGGAACATATGTTAATCCCTTGTTAAGCAGTTTAATAGCAGTTTCAGATAGTGTTACAGAGGAAATGTTGAGTACATTTGAGCATTCTGCTATTTGGAAATGATCATTTGTAACAATGTTTCCAAATTCTCCACATCTGCGGTGTTTTCTCCCACCCCTGTGTTTCCTAGGCCTAAAGTGTGGTCAGCATTTTTCTGTTTCTTGTGGGCTGAGGACCCCTGAGTGAGCCCATGCTCTGATTCAGTAACAGAGGATTCCTCCCCTGAAGTGCTGTTATAATCATTTTTGGGTTTCTTTAAAATGGATCTGGGTCTCTTCCTTCTGGGTCTAGTCCCCCTATAATCCCCATCAGAAAAAGTAACATTCTTTTTAATACCAAAAGGTTTACCCTGTTCATAATCCATCAAATCCCTGTGAAACTTGTGTAGTTTCTTACTCCTTAAGTTTTTCTCTGTTATTAATAAGTCTTTGGATATTTTATGAAGACATTCTTGGTATAGTGTCTGACCCTCATATGTCTTGATTTCCTCACAAATACGTTGGGTTTCTATGCTATTGGTCTGAACTGACTGTTCATAAAAAGAGTATTTTAACCAATGACATGGTTGCATCTTGTGCTTGTGCCCATTCCTCATATAGCCCATCATCCGGATTACTGACATATGGCTGTGACCGAATTCTAGGGCCCCTTGGAGTTAGATTTTTAGCCTGATAGGCCTTACATAGTTTACGGTGCCAGACTGAACTATGTAAATTAGTCATGCTTTTAGTCAGTTTTATAAAAAGATTCTTACATAAATCATTTGGATCCCTAGGATCCCCAGTAGTGATACCACCATTATCTTGAACCCCAAACCCTTAAAGGTCATTTTTATCTGCAGATAAACCTGCAGTATAGTGACTAAATCCATGGTGTGTATCTCTTACTATACTAAGGGCTCTGTCCAAGAATAGTTAGTAGAAGGGAAAAAACTAAGTATATATAGGCCTTAGGCTGACAAATCCGTTTGGATGAGTAAAATACTCAAAAAAATAATAAAAGGTCTATCCCAATTATTAACTATTATATGTCAGTTTTTAGCTCCCAAAAAATATCTAACAATTATTTAGGAGAATGGCACCCAGATGATTATTGCTATACTTGTGTAGTATTCTCCGTTAGAAATAATTTTCAACAACAATGTGGAGAATAATGCATCTCACAAAAAGAAAAACAATGCGTGAAAAAAAGTTGAACAATGTAATGCCATTGAAAAAGAAGAACAGGTAGTTTGCTCCAAAAGAAAAACAGTATACAAATACAAATACTGTCCCCCTATAAGGCAAGGATTCCGTAATAATCAAGGGCCTTAAATCATTTGATATTTAAATAGGTGTCCATCTGATCTTTTATATTCAATAGAAACAACTATACAAAGCCTTGTGTGTTGAGTATTATAAAAGAGCAGACATAGTTCAGTTTGAACAATAACGTCTATAGTTTAAACAATAAGTAGTACCAAAAAAGCATCCAATCTTGTATGCGATACACTAATATAAAACTCCACAAATATGTGAGTGAATCAACCCTATCAAATAACCATGACTCGCAAAAGATATATTATACCCAAAATGGTTCACCATTAATGTTTTGATAACCTGCCCCAAAAGATCCTATTATTCAAATGCCACAGAAGTCTCCGGTCATATAATTGCTATAAAATGATACAAATTGTAGCCAGAATTCTTACATGTGAAACATGGAAAACAGTACACCATAGGTACCTGTTGTAATTGTCCAAAGTTCAATATTAGTCTATATATACACATTAATGCCCAATTGTCACAGTTGCAGTCCAGGAAAATATACCAAATTTTAGTCCAAAGGTTTAGAAAGTAAATCTCCGATTACTCCATATGCCACAACAATCCTTCTATCCTATTGTTGCAAAACTGTAGAGCAGTTCAATATTACGGCCTCTACAAACTGTCCAAAAGGCCCAAGTAATCCATATGCCACAAGGACCCTTTGATCCTGTTGTCACAATCAGTTATAACAAGTTGTAACCAAGCCTCACATATTGAGCACCAGTAGTGTCTATTAAACTGTTCCAAAGACCCAAGTAAGTCCATAAGCACACACTTGCCCTATAATCCTATGATCGCAAATGCAAAACAATATGGCAGACTGAAGGTTTACATGAAAAACATAGAGGTCTGCAATGGTTCCATCTGCCACAACAATCCTTTGATCCTGTTGTCACAGTCCCATAAGGTTGATTCAAAATAGCCAATGACCTCAGTTTCCCAAAAAGTAAATATCATTAGCTGTGAGCTTCCATCTCGGTCCTGTTTAATCTCATGTTTCAGATGTAGGGTATTTCAAACGCTACCATACCTGATGAACAGCATTTCTTTAGTGAGAAAAAATACTTCATCAAACAATGCATAAGTCAAAAAGATATAGATGATGTTACTTTCTACCTGCGAGTCACAGTAGATGATAGTCCAAGTTGGGTGAAATAATGCTTGAATGGTTGACGAAAATAAAGTGCTGAAAGTAAAAATGCACCATACACAACCGCAACATACATCCGATCACTCTGGAGCCCCCAGCAAAGTAAAGCAACGTAGTCCAACCCAAACGAACTCCACACATAAGGCAGGTGCAACCGGCCAAAAAACAAACTCCAAATCCAAAAAAGGAGGCCAGCACCAAGAGTGATACCTGAGTTATTGAAAAATAAGAAATGAATCAAGCCGGTTTCAGCAGTTTTGCCTTCATCAGTGAATACCATTTTGATTATGTAACAGTCTTTATATACATCCAGCACTATGTCCCAATCAAGTAATTAAAGAGACAGTAATATCAAAAAAGCAATAATAACAAAAACTGAAAACGCCTCTTTAGTATATGAATGAATAGTCTAATTTGTAGTTTTTTACTCTTATTATACCAATTATAAGTGCTCATTAAGACCAGGGGAAAAAGAGCTCCTAGCCTAATGATCCACATCCTTTCTTTATCATTCAGAATACTATGCCACCCTAACTTGTTCAGTCTGTCACCCACTATCTTGTCAATAATGCAAAAATGAAATATTGCTGATTTGTGATCACATACATGTTTCATAGGTTCATAGGTTGGTACTAGGCTATCGGCCCTAAGGCCTGTGCAAGCCTAGCCATAACAATTCCCTGGAAATTTCTTCTCACAATATTTACTTCTCTGGGCCCCTGTCTAGCAGTGAGACTGACATGATCTCCAGGGTGAATTTCCTGTCTCCCATCCAATCATCAAGGTTCCTTTTGAAGAAGGCCAATGAGGCGCTCTGCTTGACATGTATGGGCAGTCTATTCCAGAGTATGGAGAGTCTCTGGGTCAGGAACCTATCCCTCCAGCATGTTTTGTTCATTGTGATGATAAGGTTTAGATCCCTGGAGCATGTGGCCCTGAGGATTGGGATTTCTTTAAGTGGAGCATGTCCAACAGCTCAGGGTTTGACATGGCCTTGTATGTTAAGCAGAGATCGCCTCTGAGTAGATGATATGCCACAGAGTATAGCTGGAGTTTTTTTAGACGGTCAGCATATGGCATCTGCTTTAGGCCTGTGATTCTTTTAGTGAGGTATTTCTGTGGCCTTTGCAGCTGTTGCAGATGTCTTGTGAGGTACATACCAAATGGGGCATTATACTCTATAATGGGTCTAATGAGGGATGAGTACAGTGGGAGAATGACCTCTTTTTTTCTGGAAGAAAAGCCCTTAGTGATGAGGTGTGCCACATAGAAGGATTTCCTGACTGTTGTGGCAATGTGGTTATCGAAAGTGAGACCACTGTCCACTTGTGTCCCTAAGTCTCTCATCACACTTTCGATGTTTAGTGTCCTGCCTCCTATGTGGTAGTTCATGGGTACATGCTTTTTCCAAAGGGGATAACTATACACTTCTTGGCATTAAGCTTGAGCCCATGGCTCTGGCACCAGGCATCTGTTTCTGTAAGGCCCTTTTGTAGAATATCCACATCATTTGGGGATTCTATAATGGCTCCCAGTTTGCAGTCATCTGCAAACCTTGTTAGCCAGAGTCCCTTAGTGTTAGCTTGTACTTCAGAGAAGTAGATGCCAAACAAGAGTGGTCCCAGGACTGAACCCTGAGGTACTCCACTTGTCACTTGTCTGGAGCTGGATTCAGAGTCTGCTACATTTACAGTCTGGGTTCTGTCAGTAAGCCAGTTGGCAACCCATCGAGTGACGTAGGGATTTATGCCCAGCTTAGTAAGTTTATCTATGATTCCAGAGTGGGGGATGGTGTCGAAGGCCTTGGCGAGGTCCAGATAGGCTGTGTGGACCGCCTTACCCTCGTCCATAGTTCTGGAGACTGATTCGAAGAAGTCAATCAGATTCAGGAGGCAAGATCAGCCCTTCACAAACCCAAACTGGGTGGGGTCCAGTGTTTGAAGGTTGACAATGTATTTGTTTATAAGTTCCATGATAATGCATTCCATGCCCTTGCAGATCAGGCTTGTCAGACTGATGGGAAGGTAGTTCCCAGGATCCAAGGCGGATCCTCCCTTGTGGAGCGGGATAACTGTAGCTGTGCGCCACTCAGGTCTGAGGTGAGGCTATGATTAAACAGGACACTTAGGTGGGGTGCCAGTTCATTTTGTAGTTCATGTAGTACACAGCCTGGGATGTCATCTGGTCCCATGGATGCTGTATTCTTAGATTTGGAGAGTGCTATTTCTACTTGTGTGGCTGTGATTATCAGAATTTGGCAATCTTTTGGTATTGAGATGGGCCCTTTAGGGGGTGAGGGGGGGGTGAAGTTGGCACTAAATCGATCTGCCATGATATTGGCAATATCCTTGGGATCAGTATATTTAATGCCATTCTGTTGTATCTCAGAGCAGATCTGAGCAGTGCCATTTAGATTCTTGACATAACTATAGAATGCCTTGTGGTTGTCTTTGGAATCTTTGGCAATTTTATTTTCGTAACTAGCTTTTGAAGATTTTATGAGGGATCTCAGTTTCTTACTGAGGCTGGTGAGGGAGTTCTTTTGCATCCTGGGATTTTCCTCTTTTCTGCAACAGTTTCTTCCTTCTGTTGTATAGTTTGTTTACAGCAGGGGACCACGAGATTGGCTTCCTTTTTTGGAGAAGATCATCTTGGTTCTATTTGGGATGACACGATTCATGCATGAGTGGATGTGCTCGTACAGTGCCTTAGTGTAGGATTCTGCAGTCTAACTTCCAGATCCCGTCTGCGTGGGTGTTGTGAAGTTTGTCACTTCTGACTTCAGTAGCATGAAGTTGGCTTTGGAGAAGTTTTTTAAGGAGGTTTCCTTACTGGGGGGTGGGGGTGGGTTGTGGATGTCAAGGGTGATTTGCTTATGGTCAGACCTGACCAATGAGGGGGTGACCACTGGTGTGGAGTATCTGTCTCCCATGTTGGTAATGACCAGGTCTAGGATATTGGAGCCCCCGGTGGGACAATGGATTAGTTGATCCAGGGCGTTGGAATTTATAAATTCCAAAAACCGTTGGGAAAAGGAGTTGGTACCTAAGTAGTTTTCCCAATTAATGGCAGGGTAGTTGAAATCACCCAGTATTAGGGTGTTTGGTTGTATCTTAATATTTTCCAGTATGCTTAGGAAGGTGTAGTGAGAATCATGGGGTATGGTGGGGGATCTGTAGCAAGCTACAATTTGGATTGCAGTCTTACCTAGTGTTAGTTGCACCTGGTGAATTTCAGATGCATTGTGTTGGGCAACTAGCCTGGAGGTGTGAATATCCTTGGTGAATATGGACACTCCTCCACCTTTAGTGTTTCGGTCTTGGTTTTGTGGCCAAAAAGTGTGGTAAGAATTGTAGCCTGGTATTGCAGGGGTGCTCTCTGGAGCCTTGAACCAGGTCTCAGTCACTGCACAGATATCGATGTTCTCCATTTTTAGGAGTGCCTCGAGAGTGTGCATTTTGAGGTTTAGACTTTTAGCATTGAGTAGCATTACCTTCAGATTTTGCATGCTTGTATCTGTTACGGTGGTGGTTTTATCCTTTGAACCTTGCCTAAAAAAGGCACTATAGGGGTGGCAAGAGCTTTAGCCAGTAACCTGAATCCCAGGGGTGACAGGTGCAGACCATCTCTGGCAAAGCATCGTGGTTTGTCGATCATCTCTTCCCAGGCAGACAAATACTGGATCCCCTTTGTATGACACCAGAAGCTTAGCCAATTGTTGAAGTCAATCATTTTGTCCTTATACTGTGGTATCATTCTGGGTGAAGGCAGGATGATACTCAGGGCTAGGGTCATACCTGCCTGGGTTACATGATCCAAGAGCTCTTCCATGTCTCTTTTCATGTAGTCCAGGGAGGTACGTCTCAAGTCATTCACTCCAGCATGGACAATGACAGAGTCGTATTTGTACTTGTTGTGGAGTGACTTGAGTGCATGCATTATGTGGCGGATCCTGACACCCGACAGGCAGCCGACTGTAATTTTCTCCTTGTTCAGCCTGGTGAGTGTGACATCAGTGTGCCTAACTATAGAGTCACCTATGACTAAAGTGTTGGGTACATTGTCTTGCCTTAGGGGCTGTTGTTGGGTGGCACACTGGTGTTGTGAGCTATGTGTCACTTTGGTTGTGACAGGTGTTTGCTTGCGTTTCGGCTTCGGAGGTCCTTGTTGCTTGGGCAGGTTAATGTTAAGGGCCTCCACATATGTGGGTTTAGTGTTGCTATGTGTGGATGTTGATGGTGTGGGTTTTGAAGGACTATGAGTTGTTAGAGGTGTAATGCAGGTGTTAGCCTTCTCCTCTCGACTGTCTAGCACAATCTTGACCAGAGAGCTTTGCTATGTAAGTGCATCTCTCGCAGGTTGTAGTGTTGGGTGGTAGGAGGAGAGGATTGTCTGTGTACATGAGGCAGTTGCCGCATTGCCCCAGTATGCCCAGGTTCACCAGGTGGACAGGAGAAATCACCGGAAGCTGACTCTTGGACATGCCTGTTTAGGTGCTTTTTTGTAAAGTTTAAGAGCTGTTTTCCCTTACCTTTGCAAGGTACTTTGCAATTGTAGGTCGTTTAGTGCCTATGCTTTATTTCCCCTTATTGACAAGGAGAGCTGAGTGCTTGTATCAGTTTCAGGTTTCCTAGTGCTTTCCAGCAGGTTCTAGAGCAAGTGCTAGTTACAGTGGTTCAGATTTTAGTGCTACTACTGAGAAACCAGCTAGTTGTAAGGGAAAATTTGAAGAGCACACTTTCTGGCACCTGGAATAGTTTAACTGCAGCCTTGTAGTGCTGCACGATGTGAAAAATGTGCAAACACATGAGTTTTTAAGCCAGAAAGCTGAAAGGGATAGAAATCAGCCCAAAAAGGCTAATAAAATTACAATTTCAGAGCTGGAAACCACTCCTCTAGCGTTAGATAGGCAGTACAATGCTCACCAGTCCCACTGGTAGGCAGTAGAACTTCCCTCTACCACAGCAAGGTCTGGATAGCTCTGAGCACAGAAAATAAAGTCCTGAGACAAGCAAAGCCTGGGATATGGACTGGCTAGAAAAGGTGGGAAACTAGAAAACAAGATAGTATATATATATTTTTTTTGTTGAAACAGGCTAAACAATGCAATAATACAGTAAATAAACACAGAAAAGGCTAACACACTTGAGTGTGTAGTCCTAAACAGTAAATGCAATTAAAACTCTACAATATTAGCAATTTAAAACTTTTTAAATGAAGCAAGGCAAGTGCACAACTGAAAAACTATTTAAGAGACAGTAATACAACAGAATAAGTAGCTAGTCTACATATACAGAGAAGTCTATATATACAGAAAAGCAGCTAAAACATACAAACACTTCAGATGCAGTGCAACCTAGAGCACTTGAGTTGTAGCAATATTAAGGCAATTACAGTTCATAGGTTCATAGGTTCATACTAGGCTATCTGCCCTAGGGCATTTATAAGCCTAGCCAGAATGTGTTTGGCTTTCGCCACCCATTTTAAATTTATTTTGCTATGCCCTTTTTCGAGGTTAGTATACTGTGCCTCTGTCTAACAGTGACACAGAAGTGATACCGGTAAACCTCGATCTCCCATCCACTCATCAAGATTCCTCTTGAAGAGAGTCAATGAGGGACTCTGCCTAACCTGGACTGGGATTTTATTCCAGAGTGAAGGGAGCCTCTGGGTTATGAATCTGTCCCTCCAGCATGTCCTATTTATTTCAGTGCTGAGGTTCAAGTCTCTCGAGCGTGTAGCTCGATGGGATTTGGATTTTCTGAGGTGCAGCATGTCCATTAATTCTGGGTTGGACATGGCTTTATACGTCAGGCAGAGATCGCCTCTGAACAGGCGGTATGCCACTGAGTAGAGCTGGAGTTTCTTTAACCGGGCAGCATATGGCATCTGTTTGAGCCCTTTGATCCTCTTGGTGAGGTACTTTTGGGGTCTTTCCAGTTGCTGCAGGTGTCTGGTAAAGTACATCCCAAAAGGGGCATTGTACTTAATTACGGGCCTGATGAGGGATGAGTAAAGAGGCACGATGACCTCCCCTGATCTAGATGTGAATCCCTTCATGATTAGGTGGGCTATATAAAATCTTTTTCTAACCACTTTGGCCACGTGGTTGTCAAATGAGAGATTGCTATCAACTTGGGTCCCCAGGTCCCTAATTACTTCTTCTGTACTTAATGGATTACCACCTATGTGGTAATTTGTGGGCACTTTGTTTTTGCCAAAGGGGATGACTATACACTTTTTGGCATTTAGCTTGAGGCCATGGCTCTGGCACCAGTTGTCTGTTTCTATGAGGCCCTTTTGGAGGATGCTTGTGTCGGCTGGAGAGTCGATTATGGCGCCCAGTTTGCAGTCATCTGCGAACTTGGTCAGCCACAGTCCTTCTGTGTTGGCCTGTACCTCCGAGAAATATATACCGAACAAGAGAGGTCCCAGGACTGAGCCTTGTGGGACACCACTTGTAACTGGTTTGGAGTCTGACATGGCTCCAGCAATTCTAACCATGTGGGTTCTGTCCTTGAGTCAGTTTGCAATCCATCTAGTGACATAGGGGTTTATATTTAAGCTGGTGAGCTTATCTATAATGCCTGAGTGGGGTATTGTATCGAAGGCTTTTATGAGGTCCAGGTAGGCTGTGTGGACCACCTTCCCCTCGTCAATGGCCTTGGTGACTGTTTCAAATAAATCAACCAGGTTTAAGAGGCAGGATCTGCCTTTAACAAAGCCGAACTGGGTAGGATCCAGTGTCTGTAGGTCCCCAATATCTTTATTTATGAGGTCCATGATGATCCTTTCCATAGCTTTGCAGACCAAGCTAGTCAGGCTTATGGGGCGATAGTTTCCAGGATCCGTTGAGTCACCACCTTTATGGAGAGGGACCACTGTTGCTGTACGCCACTCTTTGGGCACATATCCTGTAGTAAGGCTGAGATTGAACAGTAGTTTTATGTTTGGGTTTAGCTCTTCTTGGAGTTCATGTAGGACGCAGTCCGGGACACCGTCTGGTCCCATTGATGCTGCGTTTTTTGCTTTGGAGAGGGCGGCTCTTAACTGAGCATCTGAGATGTCAGGGGGCAGCACTCTGCTGGGATAAATATTTGCCCTTTTGGTGGGTGGGGGGGGGGTTGTGCTGAACCTGTCAGCTAGGATGTTGGCAATGTCTGTGGGTTCGGTGTATTTTTTGTCATTTTGGACTAATTCTGAGCATATCTGGGAATTACCACCCAGGTTCCTAACATAACTAAAGAAAGCCTTGTGTTAGGAATAAATTTAGTTATAATAAATTTAGTTATAATAAATTTATAATAAATAAATTTAGTTATAATAAATGCTCTAAAATATACTCTACATTTCCAAAATGTTTGAGAAGCACAGTTAGAACATAAGGAAATTCAGGCAAATTTTTTTTTTTTTTTTGCAAGGGAAGAAGGAGAAACAGAAGGCCTTATCAAATGTTCTCTCTGTATTAGGTAGAATGAGCTAATGACACTGTAAAGAACATTGGTCATTCGTTTGTTTCGAATATCACTTAGATGTTCAGACATTCTTATTCTAAAAGGTCTAGACGTTTGCCCAACATAAAAAGATGAACAGGAACATGTGGCCAAATAGACCACCCAGTCTGTTCCACAATTTGCAAAATGCTTTATCCTGTGGACCATTAGGGTATTTTTGCTAGAAAACTCCTTAGATTTGGGCATGTATCTACAAAAGGAGCAGTGTCCACAAAAAAATGACACAACCAACATGTCCCTTGTAATCGTTAGTTGTTCCAAAGAGTGATTTCCACCCTTCTATTTGGAATGATTAAAATAAGACCTCCTCCTTACTTACTGATAGATGTAAGTTTTCATATCGTAGGGGATGAACACTGGGGTCTTATTTTAATCATTACAAATCGAAGAGTGATATTTGAAACAAATGAATGACCAATCCTCTTTACAAACATGTATGTGATCACAAATCAGCAATATTTCAGTTTTGCATTATTGACAAGATAGTGGGTGATACACTGAACAAGTTAGGGTGGCATAGCATTTTGAATGATAAAGAAAGGATGTGGATCATTAGGCTAGGAGCTCTTTTATCCCCTGGTCTTAATGAGCACTTATAATTGGTATAATATGAGTAAAAAACTACAAATTAGACTATTCATTCATATACTAAAGAGGCGCTTTCAGTTTTTGTTATTACTGTTTTTTTTATATTACTGTCTCTTTAATTACTTGATTGGGATGTAGTGCTGGATGTATATAAAGACTGTTACATAATCAAAATGGTATTCACTGATGAAGGCAAAAATGCTGAAAACGGTTTGATTAATTTCTTATTTTTCAATAACTCAGGTATCACTCTTGGTGCTGGCCTCCTTTTTTGGATTTGGAGTTTGCTTTTTGGCCGGTTGCATCTGCCTTACATGCGGAGTTCGTTTGGGTAGGATTACATTGCTTTACTTCGCTGGGGACTCCTGAGTGATTGGATGTATGTTGCGGTTGTGTATGGTGCATTTTTACTTTCAGTACTTTATTTTCGTCAACCAGTCGAGCATTATTTCACCCAACTTGGACTATCATCTACTGTGACTCGCAGGTAGAAAGTAACATCATCTATATCTTTTGGACTTATACATTGTTTGGTGAAGTATTGTTGCTCGCTAAAGAAATGCTGTTTATCAGGTATGGTGGGGTTTGAAATACCCTACGTCTGAAACATGAGATTAAACAGGACCCAGATGGAAGCTCACAGCTAATGATATTTACTTTTGAGAAACTGAGGTCTTTGGCTATTTTGAATCAGCCTTATGGGACTGTGACAACAGGATTGAAGGATCGTTGTGGCAGATGGAAGCATTGCAGACCTCTATGTTTTTGATGTAAACTTTCAGTCCACCATATTGTTTTGCATTTGCGATCATAGGATTATAGGGCAGGTGTGTGCTTATGGACTTACTTGGGTCTTTGGAACAGTTTAATAGACACTACTGATGCTCAATATGTGAGGCTTGGTTATAACTTGTTATAACTGATTGCGACAACAGGATTGAAGGGTCCTTGTGGCATATGGATTACTTGGGCCTTTGGGACAGTTTGTAGAGGCCATAATATTGAACTGCTCTACTGTTTTGCAACAATAGGATAGAAGGATCGTTGTGGCATACAGAGTAATCAGAGGTTTACTTTCTAAACCTTTGGACTAAAATTTGGTATATTTTCCTGGACTGCAACTGCAACAATTGGGCATTAACGTGTATATATGGACTAATATTGAACCTTGGAAAATTACAACAGGTACCTATGGTGTACTGTTTTCCATGTTTCACATGTAGGAATTCTGGCTACAATTTGCATCGTATTATAGCTATTATATGACCAGAGACTTCTGTGACATTTGAATACTAGGATCTTTTGGGGCAGGCTATCAAAACATTAATGGTGAACCATTTTGTGTATAATATACCTTTTGCGAGTCACAGTTATTTGACAGGGTTGATTCACTCACATATTTGTGGAGTTTTATATTAGTGTATCGCATACAAGACTGGATGCTTTTATGATACTACTTATTGTTTAAACTATAGACATTATTGTTTAAACTGAACTATGCCTGCTCTTTTATAATACTCAACACACAAGGCTTTGTATAGTTGTTTTTATTTAATATAAAGATCAGGTGGACACCTGTTTAAATACCAAATGATTTAAGTCCTTGATTATTACGGAATCCTTGCCTTATAGGGGGACAGTATTTGTATTTGTATACTGTTTTTCTTTTGGAGCAAACTACCTGTTCTTCTTTTTTCAATGGCATTACATTGTTCAACTTTTTTTCACACATTTTTCTTTTTGTGAGATGCATTATTCTCCACATTGTTGTTGAAAATTATTTCTAACTGAGAATACTACACAAGTATAGCAATAATCATCTGGGTGCCATTCTCCTAAATAATTGTTCGATATTTTGTGGGAGCTAAAAACTGACATATAATAGTTAATAATTGGGATAGACCTTTTATTATTTTTTTGAGTATTTTTCTCATCCAAACGGATTTGTCAGCCTAAGGCCTATATATACTTAGTTTTTTTCCCTTGTACTAACTATTCTTGGACAGAGCCCTTAGTATAGTAAGAGATACACACCATGGATTTAGTCACTATACTGCAGGGTTTATCTGCAGATAAAAATGACCTTCAAGTGTTTGGGGTTCAAGATAATGGTGGTATCACTACTGGGGATCCCAGGGATCCAAATGATTTATGTAAGAATCTTTTTATAAAACTGACTAAAAGCATGACTAATTTATGTAATACAGTCTGGCACCTTAAACTATGTAAGGCCTATCAGTTTAAAAATATAACTCCAAGGGGCCCTAGAATTCGGTCACAGCCATATGTCAGTAATCCGGATGATGGGCTATATGAGGAATGGGCACAAGCACAAGATGCAACCACATCATTGGTTAAAATACTCTTTTTATGAACAGTCAGTTCAGACCAATAGCATAGAAACCAACGTATTTGTGAGGAAATCAAGACATATGAGGGTCAGACACTATACCAAGAATGTCTTCATAAAATATCCAAAGACTTATTAATAACAGAGAAAAACTTAAGGAGTATGAAACTACACAGGTTTCACAGGGATTTGATGGATTATGAACAGGGTAAACCTTTTGGTATTAAAAAGAATGTTACTTTTTCTGATGGGGATTATAGGGGGACTAGACCCAGAAGGAAGAGACCCAGATCCATTTTAAAGAAACACAAAAATGATTATAGCAGCACTTCAGGGGAGGAGTCCTCTGTTACTGAATCAGAGCATGGGCTCACTCAGGGGTCCCCAGCCCACAAGAAACAGAAAAATGCTGACCACACTTTAGGCCTAGGAAACACAGGGGTGGGAGAAAACATTGCAGATGTGGAGAATTTGGAAACATTGTTACAAATGATAATTTCCAAATAGCAGAATGCTCAAATGTACTCAACATTTCCTCTGTAAAACTATCTGAAACTGCTATTAAACTGCTTAACAAGGGATTAACATATGTTCCTGTTTTTTATGTCCATGAAGACAGTATTGTGAAATATGTTTTGCCATTTTGTCAACTGTTGAATTTAAAACTATATTTTGGTCAACAGGGTGACTCTCAAATATCTACTGACTTTCATTTCAAAAAATCTACTTTTCAGCCCACCATGGATAAATATGTTTCCATATTTCAACAGTCAGTTCTGAAAGATCTACATTTTCATGGTTATGAATCCCGGATGTTGGGTCACAACTTGTCAGGAGTGGAACAACAAGCCCTTAGGGAATTAAAAAACAATCATGATGTAGTTATTATTCCTGCCGACAAAGGAGGAGCAGTTGTAGTTATGGACATGGATTATTACTTATCAGAGGCCCATAGACAACTCCAGAATGGCATACATTATATGCCAATGCCTCTAGACCCAACCAAATGATTCAAAAAGGAGATTGATTCCTTTTTGAAGCTGGCAGTTGAGGAGGGTATTATTAGTACATCAGTTCTAAAACACCTTACAGCTGAAGATCCCCAGAAACAGATACTCTATCTGTTACCTAAAATCCATAAGAATTTGCAAAAGCCCCATGGAAGACCAGTAGTATCTGGTATGGGGTCGCTTATGGAACCCCTATCAGGATTCCTTACTAAATACCTACAGTCTCTTCTGACTATGGTCAAATCCATGATCAAAGATATAACAGAATTTCTGAGGATCCTAAGTGACACCCAATTAAAACCAGATTGGATAATGTGTACATTGGATGTCACAGCTTTATGTACTAATATTCCACACTGGACTGGGCTGGAGGCTCTAGAATATTGGCTCAACAAAGCAGATATCTATGCACCAGGCTTTAACACTCTACTTATTTGTATGGCAGAGCATGTCCTAACAAAGAATGTGTTCTATTTCCAACAAGAATCTTACTGGCAAGTTCGTGGAATGGCTATGGGGGCATCTTTTGCCCCCATATATGCAGATCTTTTTATGGGCTATTTTGAGGAATTCCTTATATATGATAATTCACACAATATTTTTCAGGGGGAGATGGAAATCTGGCGGCAGTACCTGGATGACTGTTGGATGGTTTGGCGGGCAGACACAGAATATCTTTTAGAATTTGTTCAATACCTCAATGAAAACAAGTGGGGTATTGAATTTACACTCAACATGCATCACCAAGAAATTCATTTCCTTGATGTTAAAATTTGTAGAAATGAAGATCATACTCTGTCGACCCAGATCTTCCGCAAATATCCAGAGTATAACAGTCTTTTACAGGCAACTAGCTTACACCCGGATCATATTATAAGGAATATTCCCAAGTCACAATTCCTACGCATCAAAAGAATATGCTCCTCAAATGTTGACTATGAACATCACAAGACTGATTTAATACAGAGATTTGGAGCTAGGGGCTATAATCCAGGAACTATCCTTTCAGCCAGTAACTGGTCTAGTGGACAAGACAGGTCAGAAATACTGCAATATAAAGAAAAAACGTGTACCTCAGGGGATAGTATTTAATTTGTCACTACCTATGGTAGGAACATTCATGCCATCAGAAATGTTATTAATAAAAATTGGAATATTTTCATGGCAAATCAAGAACTATCAAGTCTCCTTATGGATAGATGTAAGTTTTCATATCGTAGGGGATGATCACTGGGGTCTTATTTTAATCATTACAAATCAAAGGGTGGAAATCACTCTTTGGAACAACTAACGATTACAGGGGACATGTTGGTTGGGTCATTTTCTTGTGAACACTGCTCCTTTTGTAGATACATGCCCAAATCTAAGGAGTTTTCTAGCAAAAATACCTAAATGGTCCACAGGAGTAAGCATTTTGCAAATTGTGGAACAGACTGGGTGGTCTATTTGGCCACATGTTCCTGTTCATCTTTTTATGTTGGGCAAACATCTAGACCTTTTAGAATAAGAATGTCTGAACATCTAAGTGATATTCGAAACAAACGAATGACCAATGCTCTTTACAAACATGTATGTGATCACAAATCAGCAATATTTCATTTTTGCATTATTGACAAGATAGTGGGTGACAGACTGAACAAGTTAGGGTGGCATAGTATTTTGAATGATAAAGAAAGGATGTGGATCATTAGGCTAGGAGCTCTTTTATCCCCTGGTCTTAATGAGCACTTATAATTGGTATAATAAGAGTAAAAAAACTACAAATTAGACTATTCATACATATACTAACAAGGCGTTTTCAGTTTTTGTTATTATTGTTTTTTTGATATTACTGTCTCTTTAATTACTTGATTCGGACGTAGTGCTGGATGTATATAAAGACTGTTACATAATCAAAATGGTATTCACTGATGAAGGCAAAACTGCTGAAACCGGTTTGATTCATTTCTTATTTTGCAATAAACTCAGGTATCACTCTTGGTGCTAGCCTCCTTTTTTGGATTTGGAGTTTGCCTTTTGGCCACTTGCATCTGCCTTACGTGCGGAGTTTGTTTGGGTTGGATTATGTTGCTTTACTTCACTGGGGGCTCCTGAGTGATCGGATGTATGTTGCGGTTGTGTATGGTGCATTTTTAGTTTCAGCACTTTATTTTCGTCAACCAGTCAAGCATTATTTCACCCAACTTGGACTATCATCTACTGTGACTCACAGGTAGAAAGTAACATCATCTATATCTTTTGGACTTATACATTGTTTGGTGAAGTATTTTTGCTCGCTAAAGAAATGCTGTTTATCAGGTATGGTGGGGTTTGAAATACCCTACATCTGAAACATGAGATTAAACAGGACCGAGATGGAAGCTCACAGCTAATGATATTTACTTTTGGGAAACTGAGGTCTTTGGCTATTTTGAATCAACCTTATGGGACTGTGACAACAGGATTGAAGGATCGTTGTGGCAGATGGAACCATTGCAGACCTCTATGTTTTTCATGTAAACTTCCAGTCCGCCATATTGTTTTGCATTTGCGATCATAGGATTATAGGGCAGGTGTATGCTTATGGACTTACTTGGATCATTGGAACAGTTTAATAGACACTACTGATGCTCAATATGTGAGGCTTGGTTATAACTTGTTATAACTGATTGTGACAACAGGATAGAAGGGTCCTTGTGGCATATGGATTACTTGGGCCTTTGGGACAGTTCGTAGAGTCCGTAATATTGAACTGTTCTACTGTTTTGCGACAATAGAATAGAAGGATCATTGTAGCATACAGAGTAATCGGAGGTTTACTTTCTAAACCTTTGGACTAAAATTTGGTATATTTTCCTGGACTGCAACTGCAACAATTGGGCATTAATGTGTATATATGGACTAATACTGAACTTTGGACAATTACAGCAAGTAATTACGGTGTACTGTTTTCCATGTTTCACATGTAGGAATTCTGGCTACAATTTGTATGGCTTTATAGCAATTATATGACCGGAGACTTCTGTGGCATTTGAATACTAGGATCTTTTGGGGCAGGTTATCAAAACATTAATGGTGAACCATTTTGTGTATAATATACCTTTTGCGAGTCACGGTTATTTGATAGGGTTGAGTCACTCACATATTTGTGAAGTTTTATATTAGTGTAGCGCATACAAGATTGGATGCTTTTATGATACTACTTATTGTTTAAACTATAGACATTATTGTTTAAACTAAACTATGTCTGCTCTTTTATAATACTCAACACACAAGGCTTTGTATAGTTGTTTTAATTTAATATAAAGATCAGGTGGACACCTGTTTAAATATCAAATGATTTAAGGCCCTTGATTATTACGGAATCCTTGCCTTATAGGGGGACAGTATTTGTATTTGTATACTGTTTTTCTTTTGGAGCAAACTACCTGTTCTTCTTTTTTCAATGGCATTACATTGTTCAACTTTTTTTCATACATTTTTCTTTTTGTGAGATGCATTATTCTCCACATTGTTGTTGAAAATTATTTCTAACGGAGAATACTACACAAGTATAGCAATAATCATCTGGGTGCCATTCTCCTAAATAATTGTTAGATATTTTGTGGGAGCTAAAAACTGACATATAATAGTTAATAATTGGGATAGACCTTTTATTATTTTTTTGAGTATTTTACTCATCCAAACGGATTTGTCAGCCTAAGGCCTATATATACTTAGTTTTTTCCCTTGTATTAACTATTCTTGGACAGAGCCCTTAGTATAGTAAGAGATACATACCATGGATTTAGTCACTATACTGCAGGGTTTATCTGCAGATAAAAATGACCTTCAAGTGTTTGGGGTTCAAGATAATGGTGGTATCACTACTGGGGATCCCAGGGATCCAAATGATTTATGTAAGAATCTTTTTATAAAACTGACTAAATGCATGACTAATTTACATAGTTCAGTCTGGCACCTTAAACTATGTAAAGCCTATCAGTTTAAAAATATAACTCCAAGGGGCCCTAGAATTCGGTCACAGCCATATGTCAGTAATCCGGATGATGGGCTATATGAGGAATGGGCACAAGCACAAGATGCAACCACGTCATTGGTTAAAATACTCTTTTTATGAACAGTCAGTTCAGACCAATAGCATAGAAACCCAACGTATTTGTGAGGAAATCAAGACATATGAGGGTCAGACACTATACCAAGAATGTCTTCATAAAATATCCAAAGACTTATTAATAACAGAAAAACTTAAGGAGTAAGAAACTACACAGGTTTCACAGGGATTTGATGGATTATGAACAGGGTAAACCTTTTGGTATTAAAAAGAATGTTACTTTTTCTGATGGGGATTATAAGGGGGACTAGACCCAGAAGGAAGAGACCCAGATCCATTTTAAAGAAACACAAAAATGATTATAACAGCACTTCAGGGGAGGAGTCCTCTGTTACTGAATCAGAGCATGGGCTCACTCAGGGGTCCTCAGCCCACAAGAAACAGAAAAATGCTGACCACACTTTAGGCCTAGGAAAACACAAGGGTGGGAGAAATCATCGCAGATGTGGAGAATTTGGAAACATTGTTACAAATGATAATTTCCAAATAGCAGAATGCTCAAATGTACTCAACATTTCCTCTGTAACACTATCTAAAACTGCTATTAAACTGCTTAACAAGGGATTAACATATGTTCCTGGTTTTTATGTCCATGAAGACAGTATTGTGAAATATGTTTTTCCATTTTGTCGACTGTTGAATTTAAAACTATATTTTGGTCAACAGGGTGACTCTCAAATATCTACTGATTTTCATTTAAAAAAATCTACTTTTCAGCCCCCCATGGATAAATATGTTTCCATATTTCAACAGTCAGTTCTGAAAGATCTACATTTTCATGGTTATGAATCCCAGATGTTGGGTCACAACTTGTCTGGAGTGGAACAACAAGCCCTTAAGGAATTAAAAAACAATCATGATGTAGTTATTATTCCTGCCGACAAAGGAGGAGCAGTTGTAGTTATGGATATGGATTATTACTTATCAGAGGCCCATAGACAACTCCAGAATGGCATACATTATATGTCAATGCTTCTAGACCCAACCAAATGATTCAAAAAGGAGATTGATTCCTCTTTGAAGCTGGCAGTTGAGGAGGGTATTATTAGTACATCAGTTCTAAAACACCTTACAGTTGAAGATCCCCAGAAACAGATACTCTATCTGTTACCTAAAATCCATAAGAATTTGCAAAAGCCCCATGGAAGACCAGTAGTATCTGGTATGGGCTCGCTTATGGAACCCCTATCAGGATTCCTTACTAAATACCTACAGTCCCTTCTGACTATGGTCAAATCCATGATCAAAGATATAACAGAATTTCTGAGGATCCTAAGTGACACCCAATTAGAACCAGATTGGATAATGTGTACATTGGATGTCACAGCTTTATGTACTAATATTCCACACTGGGCTGGGCTGGAGGCTCTAGAATATTGGCTCAACAAAGCAGATATCTATGCACCAGGCTTTAACACTCTACTTATTTGTATGGCAGAGCATGTCCTAACGAAGAATGTGTTCTATTTCCAACAAGAATCTTACTGGCAAGTTCGTGGAATGGCTATGGGGGCATCTTTTGCCCCCATATATGCAGATCTTTTTACGGGCTATTTTGAGGAATTCCTTATATATGATAATTCACACAATATTTTTCAAGGGGAGATGGAAATCTGGTGGCAGTACCTGGATGACTGTTGGATGGTTTGGCGGGCAGACACAGAATATCTTTTAGAATTTGTTCAATACCTCAATGAAAACAAGTGGGGTATTGAATTTACGCTCAACATGCATCACCAAGAAATTCATTTTCTTGATGTTAAAATTTGTAGAAATAAAGATGATACTCTGTCGACCCAGATCTTCCACAAGTATCCAGAGTATAACAGTCTTTTACAGGCAACTAGCTTACACCCTGATCATATTATAAGGAATATTCCCAAGTCACAATTCCTACGCATCAAAAGAATATGCTCCTCAAATGTTGACTATGAACATCACAAGACTGATTTAATACAGAGATTTAGAGCTAGGGGCTATAAACCAGGAACTATTCTTTCAGCCAGTAACTGGTCTAGTGGACAAGACAGGTCAGAAATACTGCAATATAAAGAAAAAATGTGTACCTCAGGGGATAGTATTCGATTTGTCACTACCTATGGTACGAACATTCATGCCATCAGAAATGTTATTAATAAAAATTGGAATATTTTCATGGCAAATCAAGAACTATCAAGTCTCCTTATGGATAGATGTAAGTTTTCATATCGTAGGGGATGAACACTGGGGTCTTATTTTAATCATTACAAAGCGAAGGGTGGAAATCACTCTTTGGAACAACTAACGATTACAGGGAACATGTTGGTTGGGTCATTTTCCTGTGAACACTGCTCCTTTTGTAGATACATGCCCAAATCTAAGGAGTTTTCTAGCAAAAATACCTAAATGGTCCACAGGAGTAAGCATTTTGCAAATTGTGGAACAGACTGGGTGGTCTATTTGACCACATGTTCTTGTTCATCTTTTTATGTTGGGCAAATGTCTAGACCTTTTAGAATAAGAATGTCTGAACATCTAAGTGATATTCGAAACAAACGAATGACCAATGCTTTTTACAAACATGTATGCGATCACAAATCAGCAATATTTCATTTTTGCATTATTGACAAGATAGTGGGTGACAGACTGAACAAGTTAGGGTGGCATAGTATTTTGAATGATAAAGAAAGGATGTGGATCATTAGGCTAGGAGCTCTTTTATCCCCACTTATAATTGGTATAATAAGAGTAAAAAACTACAAATTAGACTATTCATACATATACTAAAGAGGCGTTTTCAGTTTTTGTTATTATTGTTTTTTTGATATTACTGTCTCTTTAATTACTTGATTGGGACGTAGAGCTGGATGTATATAACGACTGTTACATAATCAAAATGGTATTCACTGATGAAGGCAAAACTGCTGAAACCGGTTTGATTCATTTCTTATTTTGCAATAAACTCAGGTATCACTCTTGGTGCTGGCCTCCTTTTTTGGATTTGGAGTTTGCCTTTTGGCCACTTGCATCTGCCTTACGTGCGGAGTTTGTTTGGGTTGGATTACATTGCTTTACTTCACTGGGGGCTCCTGAGTGATCAGATGTATGTTGCGGTTGTGTATGGTGCATTTTTACTTTCAGCACTTTATTTTCGTCAACCAGTCAAGCATTATTTCATCCAACTTGGACTATCATCTACTGTGACTCACAGGTAGAAAGTAACATCATCTATATCTTTTGGACTTATACATTGTTTGGTGAAGTATTTTTGCTCGCTAAAGAAATGCTTTTTATCAGGTATGGTGGGGTTTGAAATACCCTACATCTGAAACATGAGATTAAACAGGACCGAGATGGAAGCTCACAGCTAATGATATTTACTTTTGGGAAACTGAGGTCTTTGGCTATTTTGAATCAACCTTATGGGACTGTGACAACAGGATTGAAGGATCGTTGTGGCAGATGGAACCATTGCAGACCTCTACATTTTTCATGTAAACTTTCAGTCCGCCATATTGTTTTGCATTTGCGATCATAGGATTATAGGGCAGGTGTATGCTTATGGACTTACTTGGATCATTGGAACAGTTTAATAGACACTACTGATGCTCAATATGTGAGGCTTGGTTATAACTTGTTATAACTGATTGTGACAGCAGGATAGAAGGGTCCTTGTGGCATATGGATTACTTGGGCCTTTGGGACACTTCGTAGAGTCCGTAATATTGAACTGCTCTACTGTTTTGCGACAATAGGATAGAAGGATCGTTGTGGCATACGGAGTAATCGGAGGTTTACTTTCTAAACCTTTGGACTAAAATTTGGTATATTTTTCTGGACTGCAACTGCGACAATTGGGCATTAATGTGTATATATGGACTAATATTGAACTTTGGACAATTACAGCAGGTAATTATGGTGTACTGTTTTCCATGTTTCACATGTAGGAATTCTGGCTACAATTTGTATCGTTTTATAGCAATTATATGACTGGAGACTTCTGTGGCATTTGAATACTAGGATCTTTTGGGGCAGGTTATCAAAACATTAATGGTGAACCATTTTGTGTATAATATACCTTTTGCGTGTCACGGTTATTTGATAGGGTTGATTCACTCACATGTTTGTGAAGTTTTATATTAGTGTATCGCATACAAGATTGGATGCTTTTATGATACTACTTATTGTTTAAACTATAGACATTATTGTTTAAACTGAACTATGTCTGCTCTTTTATAATACTCAACACACAAGGCTTTGTATAGTTGTTTTTATTTAATATAAAGATCAGGTGGACACCTGTTTAAATATCAAATGATTTAAGGCCCTTGATTATTACGGAATCCTTGCCTTATAGGGGGACAGTATTTGTATTTGTATACTGTTTTTCTTTTGGAGCAAACTACCTGGTCTTCTTTTTTCAATAGCATTACATTGTTCAACATTTTCTCACACGTTGATATTCTTTTTGTGAGATGCATTATTCTCCACATTGTTGTTGAAAATTATTTCTAATGGAGAATACTACACAAGTACAGCAATAATCATCTGGGTGCCATTCTCCTAAATAATTGTTAGATATTTTTGGGAGCTAAAAACTGACATATAATACTTAGTAATTGGGATAGACCTTTTATTATTTTTTTTGAGTATTTTACTCATCCAATCGGATTTGTTAGCCTAAGGCCTATATATACTTAGTTTTTTTTCCCTTGTATTAACTATTCTTGGACAGAGCCCTTAGTATAGTAAGAGATACACACCATGGATTTAGTCACTATACTGCAGGGTTTATCTGCAGATAAAAATGACCTTCAAGTGTTTGGGGTTCAAGATAATGGTGGTATCACTACTGGGGATCCCAGGGATCCAAATGATTTATGTAAGAATCTTTTTATAAAACTGACTAAAAGCATGACTAATTTACATAGTTCAGTCTGGCACCTTAAACTATGTAAGGCCTATCAGGCTAAAAATATAACTCCAAGGGGCCCTAGAATTCGGTCACAGCCATATGTCAGTAATCCGGATGATGGGCTATATGAGGAATGGGCACAAGCACAAGATGCAACCACGTCATTGGTTAAAATACTCTTTTTATGAACAGTCAGTTCAGGCCAATAGCATAGAAACCAACGTATTTGTGAGGAAATCAAGACATATGAGGGTCAGACACTATACCAAGAATGTCTTCATAAAATATCCAAAGACTTATTAATAACAGAAAAACTTAAGGAGTAAGAAACTACACAAGTTTCACAGGGATTTGATGGATTATGAACAGGGTAAACCTTTTGGTATTAAAAAGAATGTTACTTTTTCTGATGGGGATTATAGGGGGACTAGACCCAGAAGGAAGAGACCCAGATCCATTTTAAAGAAACCCAAAAATAATTATAGCAGCACTTCAGGGGAGGAGTCCTCTGTTACTGAATCAGAGCATGGGCTCACTCAGGGGTCCTCAGCCCACAAGAAACAGAAAAATGCTGACCACCCTTTAGGCCTAGGAAACACAGGGGGTGGGAGAAAACATTGCAGACGTGGAGAATTTGGAAACATTGTTACAAATGATAATTTCCAAATAGCAGAATGCTCAAATGTACTCAACATTTCCTCTGTAACACTATCTGAAACTGCTATTAAACTGCTTAACAAGGGATTAACATATGTTCCTGGTTTTTATGTCCACGAAGACAGTATTGTGAAAGATGTTTTGTCATTTTGTCGACTGTTGAATTTAAAACTATATTTTGGTCAACAGGGTGACTCAAATATCTACTGATTTTCATTTAAAAAAATCTACTTTTCAGCCCCCCATGGATAAATATGTTTCCATATTTCAACAATCAGTTCTCAAAGATCTACATTTTCATGGTTATTAATCCCGGATGTTGGATCACAACTTGTCTGGAGTGGAACAACAAGCCCTTAGGGAATTAAAAAACAATCATGATGTAGTTATTATTCCTGCCAACAAAGGAGGAGCAGTTGTAGTTATGGACATGGATTATTACTTATCAGAGGCCCATAGACAACTCCAGAATGGCATACATTATATACCAATGCCTCTAGACCCAACCAAATGATTCAAAAAGGAGATTGATTCCTTTTTGAAGCTGGCAGTTGATGAGGGTATTATTAGTACATTAGTTCTAAAACACCTTACAGTTGAAGATCCCCAGAAACAGATACTCTATCTGTTACCTAAAATCCATAAGAATTTGCAAAAGCCACCTGGAAGACCAGTAGTATCTGGTATGGGCTCGCTTATGGAACCCCTATCAGGATTCCTTACTAAATACCTACAGCCCCTTCTGACTATGGTCATATCCAGGATCAAAGATATGACAGAATTTCTGAGGATCCTAAGTGACACCCAATTAGAACCAGATTGGATAATGTGTACATTGGATGTCACAGCTTTATGTACTAATATTCAACACTGGGCTGGGCTAGAGGCTCTAGAATATTGGCACAACAAAGCAGATATCTATCCACCAGGCTTTAACACTCTACTTATTTGTATGGCAGAGCATGTCCTAATGAACAATGTGTTCTATTTCCAACAAGAATCTTACTGGCAAGTTTGTGGAACGGCTATGAGGGCATCTTTTGCCCCCATATATGCAGATCTTTTTATGGGCTATTTTGAGGAATTCCTTATATATGATAATTCATACAATATTTTTCAGGGGCAGATGGACATCTGGTGGCAGTACCTGGATGACTGTTGGATGGTTTGGTGGGCAGACACAGAATATCTTTTAGAATTTGTTTAATACCTCAGCGAAAACAAGTGGGGTATTGAATTTACGCTCAACATGCATCACCAATAAATTCATTTTCTTGATGTTAAAATTTGTAGAAATGAAGATCATACTCTGTCGACCCAGATCTTCCGCAAATATCCAGAGTATTACAGTC
The DNA here is from genome assembly GCF_019279795.1 of Protopterus annectens. Lineage (NCBI taxonomy): Eukaryota > Metazoa > Chordata > Ceratodontiformes > Protopteridae > Protopterus > Protopterus annectens. Next base: position 1,328,590,603 of record NC_056726.1, read on the forward strand.
TTTTACAGGCAACTAGCTTACACCCTGATCATATTATAAGGAATATTCCCAAGTCACTCTCTCCTTTGATAATCACGTTGCCAAAGTGGTTAGAAAGACCTTCTATATAGCCCACCTTATCACGAAAGGGTTTGCATCTAGATCAAGAGAGGTCATTGTGCCCCTCTACTTGTCACTCATCAGGCCCATAATTGAATACAATGCCCCTTTTGGGATGTACCTTACCCAACACCTGCAGCAACTGGAGAGACCCCAAAAGTACCTCACCAAGAGGATCATGGGCTACAAACAGATGTCCTATGCAGCTCGACTAAAGAAACTCCAGCTCTACTCCATTGCTTACCGCCTACTCAGAGGCAATCTATGCCTGACGTACAAAGCCATGTCAAACCCAGAATTAATGGACATGCTCCACCTCAAAAAATCCAAGTCCCTTAGAGCTACATGCTCCAGGGACCTAAACCTCAGCACAAAAATAAATAGGACATGCTGGAGGGACAGAGTCATTTCCCAGAGTCTCCCCTCACTCTGGAATAGGATCCCAATTCATGTTAGACATAGCCCCTCGCTGACCCTCTTCAAGCGAAATCTGGACGTGTGGATGGGAAATCGCAAATTCACCCCTGGGATCTCTTCTGTGTCCCTGCTAGACAGAGGCACAATAAACTAATCTTAAAAGGGTACCTTCTGTGACCTACTTTACAGAGGCACAGTAGGCTAATCTAATAGGGAGGCGGAAGCCAAATACACTATGGTTACGCTTATAAATGCCCTAGGGCAGATAGCCTAGTATCTACCTATGAACCTATAAGTCACAATTCCTGTGCATCAAAAGAATATGCTCCTCAAATGTTGACTATGAACATCACAAGACTGATTTAATACAGAGATTTAGAGCTAGGAGCTATAAACCGGGAACTATCCTTTCAGCCAGTAACTGGGCTAGTGGACAAGACAGGTCAGAAATACTGCAATATAAAGAAAAAACATGTACCTCAGGGGATAGTATTGGATTTGTCACTACCTATGGTAGGAACATTCATGCCATCAGAAATGTTATTAATAAAAATTGGAATATTCTCATGGCAAATCAAGAACTATCAAGTCTCCTTATGGATAGATGTAAGTTTTCATATTGTAAGGGATGAACACTGGGGTCTTATTTTAATCATTACAAATCAAAGGGTGGAAATCACTCTTTGGAACTACTAATGATTACAGGGGACATGTTGGTTGGGTCATTTTCTTGTGAACACTGCTCCTTTTGTAGATACATGCCCAAATCTAAGGAGTTTTCTAGCAAAAATACCTAAATGGTCCACAGGAGTAAGCATTTTGCAAATTGTGGAACAGACTGGGTGGTCTATTTGGTCACATGTTCCTGTTCATCTTTTTATGTTGGGCAAACGTCTAGACCTTTTAGAATAAGAATGTCTGAACATCTAAGCAAGATTCGAAACAAACAAATGACTAATTCTCTTTACAAACATGTATGTGATCACAAATCAGCAATATTTCATTTTTGCATTATTGACAAGAGAGTGGGTGATACACTGAACAAGTTAGGGTGGCATAGTATTTTGAATGATAAAGAAAGGATGTGAATCATTAGGCTAAGAGCTATTTTTTCCCCTGGTCTTAATGAGCACTTATAATTGGTATAATAAGAGTAAAAAACTACAAATTAGACTATACATTCATATACTAAAGAGGCATTTTCAGTTTTTGTTATTACTGTTTTTTTTTATATTACTGTCTCTTTAATTACTTGATTGGGACGTAGTGCTGGATGTTTATAAAGACTGTTACATAATCAAAATGGTATTCACTAAGGAAGGCAAAACTGCTGAAACCAGTTTGATTCATTTCTTATTTTGCAATAAACTCAGGTATCACTCTTGGTGCTGGCCTCCTTTTTTGGATCTGGAGTTTGCTTTTTGGCCGGTTGCACCTGCCTTACGTGCGGAGTTCATTTGGGTTGGATTATTCTACACAAGGGCCTTACAGGAAGAGATGCTTGGAGCCAGAGCCATGGTCTTAAGCTCAATGCCAAGAAATGTATAGTTATTCCCTTTGGGAAGGAACATGTACCCGTGAAGTACCACATAGGTGGCAGTACACTAAACACCGAAAGTGTGATAAGAGACTTAGGGACACAGGTGGACAGTGGTCTTACCTTCCATAACCACATCGTCACAACAGTCAGGAAATCTGCCTATGTGGCACATCTCATCACTAAGGGCTTTTCATCCAGAAACAAGGAGGCCATTGTCCCACTGTAGTCATCTCTCAGTAGACCCAGTATAGAATACAATGCCCCTTTTGGTATGTACCTGTCAAGACATCTGCAACAACTAGAAAGGCTGCAAAAATACCTCACTAAAAGATCACAGGCCTAACGCAAATGCCCTATGCTGCCCATCTGCAAATCATCCAGCTATACTCTGTCACATATCATCTACTCAGAGGCGATCTCTGCTTAACATACAATGCCATGTCAAACCCAGAACTGTTGGACATGCTACACTTAAAGAAATCCCAATCCCTGAGAGCCACACGCTCCAGGTTTCCAAACCTTGTCATCACAATGAACAAAACTTGCTGCAGGGATGGGTTCCTGACCCAGAGACTGCCCAGACTCTCGAATAGACTGCTCATACATGTCAAGCAGAGTGCCTCTTTGGCCCTCTTCAAAAGGAAGCTTGATGATTGGATGGGAGATATGAAATTCACCCCAGGGATCACGTCAGTCACCCTGCTAGACAGGGGTCCAGGGAGGTAAATATTGTGGGAAGAAATAGCCAGGGAATTGTCATGGCTAGGCTTGTATAGGCCCTAGGGCCAATAGCCTAGTACCAACCTATGAACCTATGAACCTATGAACTACACTTTCCATTGCCCTACCTTGGCAAGCCTGCTGATGTCATTCATTTTGAAATACACCTTTGGGGAAGGATTAGCCCAGTAAACTCCGTGGTGCATGCTATAACTGCATAATGCTGTAGTGTGACAAGGACAAAATGATTGACTTCAACAATTGCTTAAGCTTCTGGTATCATTCTAAGGGGATCCAGTATCTGTCTTCCTGGGATGTCATGGTCGACAGACCACGATGCTTTGCCAGAGATGGCCTGCACCTGTCACCGGGATTCCGGATTCTGGCTAAGGCTCTTGCTGCCTCCATAGTGCCTTTTTTAGGCAAGGTTCAAATGACAAATTCACCACCATAACAGGAACGGGCAGGCAAAAACTGAGGGCAATGCTACTCAATGCTAGAAGTCTAAATCTCAAAATGCACTCCCTCGAGGCACTCCTTAAAATGGAGAACATTGATATCTGTGCAGTGACTGAGACCTGATTCAAGGCTCCAGAGAGCACCCCTGCATCACCAGGCTATAACTCATACCACACTTTCCGGCCACCTAACCTGGACCAGAACACCAAAGGTGGAGGTGTGTCCATATTCAATAAGGATATCCACACCTCCAGGCTAGTTGCACAGCATAATGCATCCAAGGATATCCAAGTGCAACTAACTCTGGGCAAAACTGCAATCCAAATTGTAGCTTGCTACAGATCCACCATCATGACCCAGGATTTCCACTCCTCTTTTCTTGATATACTGGAAAATATTAGGGTTCAACCAAACACCCTAATAATGGGCAATTTCAACTACCCCACCATTAACTGGGAAAACTACTCATGTACCAACACCTTCACTCAATGCTTTCTGGAATTCATAAATTCCAATGCCCTGGATCAACTTATCCACACCCCACCAGAGGCAACAATATCCTAGACATAGTCATTACCAACATGATTGACCAGTGTTCCATACCTGAAGTCAACTCCTCTTTGGTCAGATCCGACCATAAGCTAATCACCCTAGATATCCACATCCCACCCCCACCCCCACCCCCACCCCCACCCCCATTAAGGAAACCATGGTAAAAAATTTCACCAAAGCCAACTTCATGCTTCTTAAGACAGAAGTGGTGAACTTCATGACACCCATGCAGATGGACAATACAGTTACAACTGCTGAATCCTACACAAATGCATTCTATAAGCACTTACACGAGTGCATGGATCATGCTATCCCAAACAGAACCAAGATGCTATCCTCCAAAAAAAGGAAGCCAATCAGGTGGTTACCTGCCATAAACAAACTCTACAACAGAAGGAAGAAACTGTTGCAAAAGAGAGTAAAATCCCATGAGTGGAGGAGCTCCCTGGTCAGCCACAGTAAAAAGCTGAGATCCCTTATAAGATCCTCCAAAGCTAGCTATGAAAACAAAATTGCCATTGATTCTAGGGACAACCACAAAGCATTCTATACCTATGTCAAGAATCTCAATGGCAACACCCAGATCTGCTCTGAGATACAGCACAATGGCTTGAAAATTACAGAACCAACTGATATTGCCAACATCCTGGCAGATAGGTTCAGTGCTAACTTTACCCCCTCTCACCCCCTAAATTGCCCATATCTATACAGGAAGAATGCAGAGTCCCTGTAATCACAACTATGCAGGTAAAAGCTGCACTCTCTAAAGCCAGAAACACAGCATCCATGGGACTGGACAACATCCCAGGCTGTGTTTTCAACAAACTTCAGAATGAACTAGCTCCCCACCTAAGCACCATGTTCAATCATAGCCTCACATCAGGCTTTGTGCCCACTGAATGGTGCATAGCAACAGTTATCTCACTCCACAAAGGGGGTGCCACCACTGATCCTGGGAACTATCACCTTATTAGCCTGATGAGCCTGGTCTTTAAGGCCATGGAATGTATCATCATGGAACTCATAAATAAAGACATTGGTAACCTCCAAACTCTGGATCCCACCCAGTTTGGGTTTGTGAAAGCAGATCATGCCTCCTGAAACTGATCGACTTCCTTGAGGCAGTCACCAAAGCCATAGACGAGGGTAAGGTGGTTCACACAGCCTAACTGGACCTCGCCAAGGCTTTTGACACCATCCCCCATTCTGGAATTATAGTTAAACTCACTAAACTAGGCATAAATTCCTATGTCACAAGATGGGTTGCCAAATGGCTCACTGACAGAACCCACACTGTAAAAGTTGCAGACTCCAAATCTGACTTCAAACCAGTGGAGTACCACAGGGTTCAGTCCTGATACCTCTTCTGTTTGGTATCTACTTCTCTGAAGTACAGACTAACACAGAAGGTCTTTGGCTAACAAAGTTCGCAGATGACTGCAAACTAGGAGCCATAGTTGAGTCCCCAAATGATGTGGACATCCTACAGAAGGGCCTCACTGAGACAGATGCCGGGTGTCAGAGCCATGGCCTCAAGCTCAATCCTAAAAAAGTGCATTGTCATCCCCTTTGGTAAAAACTCAGTACCCATGAACTACCACATAGGCAGCAGTCTACTTAATGCTGAATGTGTGATAAGAGACATTGAGACCCAGGTGGACACTAGTCTCTCCTTTGATAATCACATTGCCACAGTAGTCAGGAAATCTTTCTACATGGCACATCTTATCACGTAAGGGTTCTCATCCAGGAAAAAAGAGGACATTGTTCCCCTTTACTCGACACTCTTTAGACCCATTATAGAGTACAACACCCCTTTTGGAATGTACCTCATAAGACACCTGCAGCAGCTGGAAAGGCCACAGAAGTACCTCACAAAGAGGATTACTGGCCTCAAACAGATGCCCTACACTGGCCGTCTCAAAAACTCCAGCTTTACTCCATAGCATATCACCTACTCCAAGGTGATCTCTGCCTAACATAATGCTATATCAAACCCAGATCTGTTGGATATGCTACACCTAAAGAAATCCCAATCCCTCTGAACTACATGCTCTAATGACCTACACCTTGTCACCACAATAAACAGGACATGCTGGAGGGATAGATTCCTGTCCCAGAGACTTCTCATACTCTGGAACAAGCTACCCATCTATGTCAAGCAAAGTTCCTCATTAGCACTCTTCAAGAAAAATCTTGATGAGTGGATGGGAAATAGGAAATACAACCCGGCATCGCTTCTGTGGCTCTGCTCGACAGGATCACAGGAAAATAACTCTCTTGGGTGGTGTAAGCCAAGGAACCTTGTTGGCTAGGCTTACTTATTCCCTTGGGCCGATAGCCTAGTACCAACCCATGAACCTATGTACTAGTTAGGTAGGAGTTCTAATCCCAGGCATGGCAACTATGAAAGTCTGTGTGTTTGTTTGTTTGTGTAGGGATCAATGCTTTTGAGGCCATTCACAATCTAGAACATTTTCATTGCCCTACTTTGGCAAGCTTGCTGATGTGATTCACCTTGAAATACACCTTTGGGGAAATAATAGCCCAGTAAGCTCCATGGCACATGCTATAACTGTGTAATGTTATAGTGTAATGTACTAGTTAGGTAGGAGTTCTAATCCCAGACATGGCAACTGTGAGACTCTGTGTGTGTTTGTCATTAGTATCCTATGTGGAGTTAGCTGTGAGTGTGTAATAACTGTACTCATTGTGGAGCGGGTTTTGCAAATTTCTTATATCATGGGCCTATTACATGTCATAATGTCCACCTTACAAGGACAACAGATGTCAAACAGCAGAGAGGCTGGTGTAGACAATCCATACCCCTACATGTGACATCATGGATTGGGGAACAATATAGGCAACCCTTGTATTACCCAAAGAACACTCTCCACCCATGTCTCATACACAAACACACTTGGCTAGGCAACAACCACTATGTTGGTAGTTCACTGCATATTGCCCACAGATAGTAACCATGGTGTGATTGCAATGGATTACAGAGGACATGGCACCCTGTCCCATCCCTACAATAGGCAAATCATTGCATACAGTGGTCCTTTGCTATGTTCCCCACTGGATGCCTGCAACAACTGTAGAGTCAGCAAATGTAACCTACAAAGGAAATACCATGTCTTATACACATGCTCTGTATGGACAGATGCCACTGACACCAGTGAATACCTGTATCATGCTATCAATGTTGGTGCAGGGTTAACCTGGTTTCCATTGCCAGTTCTCACCACATGAGGTCAGGAATGGCACATCAGATGATAACAATCTGTCCACACAACATGCTCCAGACACCCCAGGTACACTTCCACATGTCACAGAACATGCATGTGGGATGTGTGCACATCCCAGACACCATCCATGTTATGGAATATAGAACACATACATGGCAAGCATTGCACAGCACTGGCCACCCACAATAGTAACCCAGATGAATGGATGGTGAATACAATACCCACCTCTGTGGGCCAATCCATAGACTACACCCCTGAGCCACACTGCAGACCATTGTCATGTGGCCTGATGCCAAGGTATACCCTTTACCTAGCCTTGTACAGCCTTCTGGCACAGTCAACCACTACACACCTGTGAAGCAATGCACCCATGCATGTCAGTACTGGCAAACATGTGTGTGTGTATGTGTGTGTGTGTGTGTGTGTGTGTGTGTGTGCGTGTGTGCGTGTGTGCGTGTGCGTGTGTGTGTGTGTGTGTGTGTGTGTGTGTGTGTGTGTGTGTGTGTGTGTGTGTGTGTGGTGTGTGTGTGTGTGTGTGTGTGTGTGTGTGTGTGTGTGTGTGTGTGTGTGTGTGTGTGTGTGTGTGTGTGTGTGTGTGTGTGTGTGTGTGTGTGTGTGTGTGTGTGTGGAGTATAATGAGTTGGATGCCATTCACACTCACTACACCTCCCATTGGCCTACTGAAGCATGCCTTCTGATGTCAGACACTTTGACATACCCTTTACCTATATATCAGCCTGATAACCTCTGTGGTGCATGTGATACCTGTGTAATACTGTAGTGTAGCAAACTAGTTAGTTAGGAATTCTTATCCTGACCCTGCCAACTGTAATAATGTCTGTGAGCCCCTGAGAGAGTGTGGCTGTGTCGTCCTTTACACCTGTTTTTGCGGACAGACACATGTACTACACCTACCTTATCCCTCCTTTATCACTGTTGCTGATGTCACTCACTGTCAAATATACCTTTGGACAATTTTTTAACATGTAAGCTCTGTGGCGCATGCAATAACTGCATATAAATGTAATAGCAATACATAATTAGGCAGGGGTTTCAAACCCAGTACTGGTAAATGTATGACACAAACATGCTTTGCTTTTACTCTCCTACCCCTTCCCTGTCTAACTTTGTCTCTGTCTGTCTCTCTCACTTCCTCTTTGGTGGATGTGGAGAAGTACACCTGCTTTGCTTAGGCAGCACAGCAGCTTGTTCTTTGTAAGTGATGTTCATGATCAGCTGATGGCCTGTGCATGAATTGCAGTCCGCCACTAGCTGACTGCATGTGGAACAGCTGTAGTAACATTCCCATAGCCAGTTGCATGGAAACACACTCCTATAACTAGGGATATCATGTGCATGTTGTCCCTTTTCATTCACTGTGAGCAGGACTTCATGTCAGTGTTTGGCAAACAGCATCACAGATTGTAGTGGGATATACCTCTAACAACATACACTGTGGAGACAGGCCAACAAACAGGAGGTGGATGTTCCAGACATGACTACAGAATGTAAGTCTTGCTCTTCTGCATTTGAAGTAATATTGGTTTAACAGGGTTTGTGTAGATATGGCTGGTCTACATGATTTAATACCTGTCATGACAGTGTTACGTGGTTGAGGAAATTCCCACCTGTAGGGCTATCTGCAGACTGGCCATTGTTTGGAGTCTTACATGTGTTGTGTTACTCACAGATTACCTATCTTTAGAACTGCAGAAGCATAGTCTGAGGATTGCAGACAGTGCATGGTGACAGCAATGAGAGTTACTGACTTCCTATCCTTCATAGGATATATGTCACAACAAACCCTGTACACCAGTAAATGTATGAGGTTATCACAGCAACATGTCAATATTGGCCTTGTGTTTGTGCCTCCAGCCACAACTCCGTCAACCTTTGTACATATGTCATGCAGCAAGAGGTGCATATGTTCAGTACACCATTATTTATTGACATCATACCTGATAACAAGCCAGTGAGATATCAGACTGCTAGACATGTTATGTATAGTAGGGGTTATATTTGAGGACAAAACCTGGACATTCTGTCGTAGTGTGTACAGTAGTGAGGTCTGTGTACTTATGGTGATTGTCGACAGTGTGTGTATTGTGAATATGTACCTTGGCCTGTGTACAGACTGTGGTAGATGTCATTGTTCTTGGTCCTGTCCTATCTGATGTTACATGCTGCGCTAGTGTATGGTACCTTATTGGCTTACATATTTGTAGGGTCAAACACACACGTCCCATATCACAGTCAGGCATTGGAATACACTGTCTATTGGCCCAGTATATGTAGGGTTAGAGTGTGAGTGGCACATATGAGAATGGTGTAGATCAGACAGTCCGTATACTGTAATATTAAGCACACTTACCATATGTGGCTGTGGTTGGTTCACATTGGTTGTGGGTATGCACTTTCATACAGGTGTCGGTTACGCTGTGCTGTGACATGCCTGTAGAGCCAGCTATATTTGCAGGTACATGTGTATTCCCCCATAAGAAATGTAGGCCAGTGTTGTGGCAGTCTGCCTGTAGTTTTTGCAGTGCTTTGTGACATGCCTAGCAGCTCAGTGTACTTACCCAGTTTGATGTTATGTCCAGATATTTGTCAGATGTACTGCTGCCAGACCACCATAACTGTTGTGTATGTCTGACAAAGCAGTGGGATGCTGTACAGATGTATGTCACTAATTAGTAGGTAGTAAGTGGGCATGTGACCTCTGCACCACTGGTTATTATGTGTCAGGACAGACAGGAGTGTGTGAATGCATAAACTGTGTGGGCATATGTATTCCAGTATTTACGTGATATACGCATTTACATGGCTGTTAACATCCACATTGTCAGGCTTGGTCCACATGTCTTGCACTAAGAGGTTCTATATATACCCCTCGACTGACCAGAGTGTGTCAGACTGTCCACATTTATTGGTTATATCTCATATATTCCACAGGACCATTACTGTGATATTTGTGGTACTGTACTATGATGACCTTAGGATGTCTGTCAGTAACTGATGGCATACATGTCAATAGCAGATGTTACCTCCCACACACAAAATTCTAAGGCAACACCTGTTACAGTAGCAACAATCTACATTTATACCTGCAATACTTATATGACATCCCCTTGTACTAAGAGATTGAGGCTATTGGTGCTGAGGTATGACTCCACTCCATGTTCTGGACATATGTTTTTTATATATATATATATATATATATATATATATATATATATATATATATATATATGTATATATATATATATATATATATATATATATATATATATGTGTGTGTGTGTGTGTGTGTGTGTGTATATATATCACTTATATCACCAAAATAGTCCAGCACACAGAAAATGAAATCAGCAATGGTGCAGATTTATTCCAAGCACAAAGAAGATGGTGAATTCACATGCAAATAAGAAAATGTAAAAATGTAAATAAGTGAAATATGTGCATGAATCTTTAAATGCTGCTACATAAACCAAGGCTTGCTGCCTAGTAAGACACACACTGATGACGCCTTATGGCGAAACTGGTCTGTGCAGCAGACTGTGCTTGGAATAAATCTTCATTTGCACCATTGCTGTTTTTGTTTTCTGTGTGCTAGAGTATTTTGGTGATTTATTACTTTTTTCTTCTCCGAGCACTGGAAGGGATCGTAACATGCACCAAGTTTGTTTGGGAGTGTATGTTTACTATTGTTGAGTGCTGATATGATTGAGGGGCCTGGTTTAGACCTCAATGGCTTGGCGATATTACGGAAATCGTTGAGGAGGTATTATCCAGACATTAGGTTCGATTTGGAGTTGGAATATACAGTTTCTGCAATAACATGGCAGTCAGTCCAGATTTCAGGGTGTTTATGAACAGTTTAGCAGCAGACAAAGATGACTGTTCTTTTTTTACTAAACAAAATCATAACTGGGACTACTTTGGTTAATGCAGGGCATATGGACATGCAACAACATTTCAAACAGCTTACGGACATTTCAAAAAAGGTACGTTCGTTGGTCTGGCATTGTAAGCTATTAAAGGCTTATTTACAGGCTAAAATAGTGCCACATGGATTAAGGGTTTATGTAGAACCAGGGTTAGGCACTGATGATGTAGAATTTATGAAAAAATGGAGGGCAGTTCAACAAACGGCATCTAGTATGTTCATACAGTTGCTAGTGGAACATTATGACAAACAGTTGCCTGATCTTTTGTCCAAGTTAGAAGCCCACCACGAACGTACCATTACTTTTGCTGTTACATCCCAATATGAGGAACTATATGCCCAATTTTTGGCTGAAACAGATAAATATGATAAAGAATTAAAATGGGGTAAGATGAAAAAATATCAGAGGGATGTCAATGACTTTAAAAATGAAACTGTATTTTCATGGAAGAAACAAAAATGGGGGGTACGTTTTTCTGATACTAAAGAATTCAGCAGACCTAAGAGGAAAAGAGTTAGGTCAATATTAAGAAAAACTAATAACACTTCCAGTACCTCGGAGATTTCTTCCAGTTTTTTGAATACTGATACAGAGACAGAGACTGGGGAACTGGGTGGGCTTGTATCACCAGTTTCCAAAAGGCAGAAAGCCCTTTAGAAGGGGAGGTCAGAAATATCGAAAATGACAAATGGAGCAAACATTTCAGGCCAGTCTGCAGGCATAGCAGACGGGGTTTCACCAGTATTGGTTATTAATGATGTAAACCAGTTAGTTATTAATCTTATTCAATATGTGTTTTCTGAAAGTGAGCTCAATGTGCTAAATAAAGGATTAGGATATGTACCATCATTCTATGTGTCACATTTTGATGTAATAAAGGATGTTAAAAGTTTTTGTAGGACTTTGAATTTAAAACATTTTTTTGTGCATAAGGAAGATGTCGTACACAAAATGGAAGGTGATTCATTTAATTTTAGAAAATATTGGTTCCAACCCCCTTATCATAGCACAGTAAAAACATTTGAACAGCTGATTATACATGATCTACAGGTGAACCAAGCTCAGATTTTTCGCCCTTTTTCAGATAATCTTACACCTGAAGAGCGAACAGCCCTAAAGTCTTTAATGCACAATGAGAATATAGTAATAGTAGGCGCGGACAAAGGTGGGGCTGTAGTTATATGGAACAAAACAGTGTATGAGCAAGAGGCATACAGACAGGTGTTGGATCCTATTTTTTACTGCTCTTTACCTATGGACCCTACTCAGGGGTTTAAACATGAGATATATGTTTTTTTGATGGTAGCCAAAGAAGAGGATATTATATCAGTATCACTGCTATCACAACTAACTATGGATCAGCCAGTTTTTCAGTATTTTTATTTGGTCCCTAAAATCCATAAATCATTAAGTAATCCCTCAGGATGCCCGATTGTGGCAGGTAGGGGATCAATGATTGAATCCTTGTCTGAATATTTAGAGTTCAAGCTGGAACCACTCCTTCCTTTGATTATGGCTAGGATTAGGGACACCAAACAATTTTTGCAGCTAATGGACAACTTACAGGTTCCCAGTGAGGCAAATCTAAGGAACTAGATGTGCAGTCTTTATATACAAGCATTCCCCATGAAGGTGGCATTAGGGCTGTTCATTACTGGATGCAACAGTCGAGTACTTTCAGGGAACTAGAAATGGATTTTTTGTTGTCCTTGTTACAACCGGTGTTAGAACACAATGCATTTATGTTCAGCAATCAATGGTATCTACAGATGAGGGGTACGGCTATGGAGGCTACCTTCGCCCCCATTTATGCCGATCTCTTTATGGGCTATTTTGAGATTCAGTATATTTATGCTAGAAATCACAATTTTACATCTCAGCTTATAATGTGGTGTAGATACCTAGATGATTGCTGGGTGGTATGGCAGGGAGAGGCAGCTGACTGGCATGATTTTGTGGGATACCTAAATAACAATCAATATGGTATCAATTTCAGTGGGAAGATTGATTTATTTACCACTGATTTCTTGGATGTAAATATAACTAAGGCTATTGATGGCACTATTATCACTAGCCTTTATAGAAAGCCTTTTTTCCAAGAAATCTTTTTTGCATGCCAGAAGCTGTCACCCCTGTCATACCATCAACAACATACCTATAGTCCAATTTCAGAGGGTAAGGAGAATATGTTCAGCAGATACAGAATATGAAAAACAGGCTTTGGGTCTAAAGGCACGGTTTTTGAACAGGGGATATACCAAGTCAGTGGTAGAGAAGTCTTACACACAGTCAAAAATCAATAGTAGGACCAGTTTGTTACAAGATACCCAAAAGTTTTGTAGGTCCAATCAAGAAAAATTGAGATTTATAATAACCTATGGTAGTAATACTTTTAAGATCAAGGCAACCATTTCTAAATTTTGGCATGTATTACATTCAGATCCATTCTTTTCTACCTTAATAGATGAACACTGTAGTTTTTGGTTATTGAAAGGGCAAATCCATGGGACAACATTTTTCTTCATTTAAGAAAGGCCATTATCCATCAGTGGGAGTACCACAGACCCCAGTGGGAAGTACATATTGTGGTTATTGTAAATATTGCAAATTGATGTCTAAAACTCAATCTTTCACCTCGGTGAATACCAGGAAGGTTTATGATATTAAACATCTAATCAAATGCACTAGTACATGGGTAATATACATGGCAATATGTCACTGCGGAGCTTTTTTACATTGGACAAACTTCTTGCACTTTAAAACAAAGGATAGCTTTGCATATAAGTGATATAAAATGCAAATGCATCCGAAGTGCTTTATATAAGCATACACTAGTGCATAGTATGGCCCATTTTGTGTTTGTAAGAATAGGTATGGTAAAGGCACAATCTATGAACGATACGGTTAGACATAATATATTGTCTAACAAGGAACGCAGATGGATAATTAATTTAGGAGGCCTCTTTAAACCAGGCCTCTTTAAACCAGGGCTTAATGACCAGTGATAAATAATGTTCAAATTTTGAGGTAAGAAAGTTGTATTTGTATCTTTATAGTAAACATTTTCATTGGTAATTTTTAATGGTGAATGACTGATACTAGATAGGTCATGTGTAATAGGTCATTGAGGGGATATAAGGTATCTTGTTTTTGATAGATTTAGTAATGCGTAAAAATTTGTTATAGGGGTTATATAAAGAAGATGGTGAATTCACATGCAAATAAGAAAATGTAAAAATGTAAATAAGTGAAATATGTGCATGTATCTTTAAATGCTGCTACATAAACCAAGGCTTGCTGCCTAGTAAGACACACACTGATGACGCCTTATGGCGAAACTGGTCTGTGCAGCAGACTGTGCTTGGAATAAATCTTCATTTGCACCATTGCTGTTTTTGTTTTCTGTGTGCTAGAGTATTTTGGTGATTTATTACTTTTTACTTCTCCGAGCACTGGAAGGGATCGTAACATGCACCAAGTTTGTTTGGGAGTGTATGTGTGTGTGTGTGTGTATGTATGTATATATATATATATATATATATATATATATATATATATATATATATATATATATATATATATATATATATATATATATATATATACATATAGTTCCACTTCATATGATCGAATTTCTCTAAACTCGAAAGTCATAAACTTGAAACCAGAATCTCAAATTTAGAGAAACTCGAACATATGAAAGGGACAAAAAAAAATAACACCTTTCAAATGTTTTTACTGCACCCCCCACACCCCCACACCCCCCCTACTTAAATATACCTACTCCGAGATTGCACTATAGTGAAGGAAAGGGAAATATCCCATTCCGCGCTATACACGTAAGCACAAAATGGAAGATTTTTCATTCCTCCGCTATAGTGCAGTCACAGAACATTCACATTTAAACTGGTAGGCTGCAGGGGACCTGGCCTTCTGCAATAAGGTAAGTTAACTTTTTATTTTTTTAAACCTAAGGCTCCCATTCACAATTTTGAGTGAATGGAAGTTCGAGGTTCTGGTCTCGAGATTATGAATTTCGAGCTTCCGTCCATTCGATCTTGTGAAGGGGAACTATATATATATATATATATATATATATATATATATATATATATCCATATATCTATATAGATATATACACATATACATATCTACATACATATATGGATATATATATATATATATATATATATATATATATATATATATATATATATATATACACATATATATATGCACATATAGTTATAGATATCTACATATATATATATATAGACATAAATATATATATATATATATATATATATATATATATATGTATATATCTACAGAGAGATCTATATATGGCCATATATATAATGCAATATGCAGATGTATATAAATGCATATATATGAATATATATGTGTATGCACATGTACACATATATCTACATGTGTATGTGTATGTATATATATATATATATATATATATATATATATATATATATATATATATATATATATATATATATCCATATCCTTGTTATGTGTAAAGATTACTCTTGTGTATACCTTCCCAGATGTATCACACATCACACCGTATTTATCTATGTGTTTATTTAGATATAACAACATACGTGATGCAAAAGTAATATCACTAACAAGTACTACACAATTGTAGAAGTCACAGCAGTTATTCAATACTATTCAGTATGTGTACTGACAGATATATTGGAAAAAATAACAACTGTCTTCACAGGTGTCATGGCTTAGTGGTTAACTGCTGTGACTCTAGGGTACAGAGTCCTGGGTTCAAGACCTGCAAGGGTTGTTTAGTTTGTTGCTGGGCAGAACAAGGGCTGTTGGATACAGAGTGGTTAAGGCAGTTTTGAGCAGCTTTAAGCATGTGTGTGTGGGTTTGTGCAAAGCTAAGCGCTGCTAACGTACAGTTAAACATACAGGTACTTACACCATGTAGGCTTTGCTTACCAGTGCGCAAATGTGCTTAGCTGTGATATTGTAGCAATGCTGAAACCTGCTAAGCATGGCTCAGCCCTGATAACCAGTGCTCACATTCCGGTCTGATAACATAGCAGGGTAATGACATCTTTAATAATTGTATTTAATGCCATCTACATAACATGCGTCTATGTGCTGTCATTACAGTAGCAAGGGGTGTGAGTTTACTGTCTGGGACACGAGTATATATGGCTTGTACAGCCCTCTTTTCCATTTGAATGTGTTACATACATGGGTAATATCCCAGGTTATATGCAGTCACACTGGCATGTAGTGTATCATTACATTACTACTGTTGACAGTGCTTTCCCAAGTAAGAGTAGATTGCCAATTGTAGTACTGGAAACAAACACCCTTTATGCAAAGATGGACTCTGAGTCCTCACTGTCATGTTCCTGGTGTGTGAGCTGTGTCTCATTAAATATTTCCTGCTGGACAATGATCTAACATGTGGAAAATAACTGTAGACTACTGTGTGTATAGCACATTTCAGTGAGGGCTGCCGTCATGTAGTAATGACATACCTATCAGTGTCAGATGCCTATCTGTCAACACATTCATCCTAATGCATAGCTAGTTGGCTAGCTGATGTTTGTCTGTCCTCTGTACAGATGTGCAGCTGTCAGGGATCCGTCTTGGATACTTTCAGGAAATCTATGCTTGACTGACACTGACATGTCTGCGTAGCTGTGTTATGAATGCCACAGATAGGAATCCACACCCTGTACGGACCACATGCCATGGATACCTCAACTACAATACCACAGTCAACAGAACATGCTTGGGTATAGGTTTCCAAGACAGACACTGACCATATTATGTAATACATGTTGCATACGTGTCAACTAGAGCATCTCACTGGCCCTCTGCAAGAGGCACCCAGATGATTGGCACTCTCATGTCACTCTCACCCTGAGGATCAACCCAGTGGTATCTGTTGACAGATGGCCTGCTGGCATATGACAGGTGGCATGATACCACTATACACACATCCCCTACACTTCCCATCTCTCCATGGACAGTAGCCTGGTACACATGTATGAACAGCTGTACTGATGCACCCCAGTACTGGCAAATGTGTACATGTGCATTACTGAGAATATAACTGTCTGTGTGTTTGTAGACCTGTAGTAGGGAATACCCTGAGACCCTTCACATCCACCACACCCCCATTGCTATTTTTAGATGTGGCTGCTGCTGTACCAGACATTACATGTACCTTGTTACACTCCTCTCCCTAAGGGCTACCTGGGTCTTGCAGTACCAGCACAACAATGTTGTACAAATGGGTTGATAGGCATGGGATACGCACTGAGTTCTGGCAAGTGTGTGTATGTGTGCATGTGTGATATATGTTGGGTACAACATTCTGAGGCCACATTCTCCTATTACAATACACATTGCCACACAGTATTAGGGATAGTGATGTTGCTGACCATAGGAGAGGCATGACAATGTATCACCCTACTATGCCTGTGGCATGTACCTTAGATGCATATCCCTGTAATAGCACTCTTGGGATGGACAAGGAGTTGTAGTGCAGTCCTGGTCAATGTGTGATGGTGGTTATGTCAGAGTGTTATCATGGGTTTCAGTGTGTACACTATCCACAGTGAGGTGTGGGTGCTGGGTATACTGTCTTTACACCATGGCACATGTCCCGTGTTCCACTGTATGGTGACCACTGTCACCATCAACCATACAGGTAACTGATAACACTAGCCAGCCCAGTTATGCGTGTGCTGTGTGCAACTTACCTGTAACACAATGGACACACTGACAAGGTAGTTAGCACTGATAGGCCCAGGTCTCTCAGATGTGTGTCTGACTGTTATGTGTTTGTCAGTGTGTATATGACAGTATGTCACACTATGTATTGTCCATAAACAACCAGTGCATGTCCCATGTTCCACTGCATGGTGACCACTGTCACCATCAACCATACAGGTAACTGATAACACTATCCAGCCCAGTTATGCATGTGCTGTGTGCAACTTATCTGTAACACAATGGACACACTGACAAGGTAGTTAGCACTTATAGGCCCAGGTCTCTCAGATGTGTGTCTGACTGTTATGTGTTTGTCAATGTGTATATGATGGCATGTCACACTATGTATTGTCCATAAACAACCAGTACATCCCCCATTACCATACTGCACATGCCTGGGGATGTTCGTCATCTAACATGTAACCTGGAACACACCTCATCCTAAAAGCTGTGTGGTGTGTGCAATTAAAGCCACACACATCAGTAGCACTACATACATAGGTAGGGGTCTAGTGCCAGTGTTGCCAAGTAAGAGTGTGTGTGTATGTGAAGGAATCTACTTCATTTTGCAGAATATGCATGTCCCAGGAGGTCATCTATCTGAGAACTGTCTGGCATATGCTAACATTACACAGGTATCATCCTGTGAAATGTTGTTAGATGTGTAAATGCCCTCATCCCAACTGTATTGGTGTGCAGTAATACTGGGTTGGTATATATAGCTGGGTGTGACTGTTGTGGACACAGCCACCATCAATGCAGCTACTGTTGAGTGTATCCCCCAGCTTAGTTGGCCGTTATACTGTACAGTTCATGTTAACAGGTTAGGTGGTTGTCTATCATACTATCTGTGGTTCTACACCACCTCTCACCCTCCAAAGGGTAGGGGTATGCCACCCACATCAGCGTACATATGTTTACCGAGTTGAGGATTGCACTGCATTGGGCAAGGGGACATATACCCTGCCAGTACCATCATCAATGACATTAAACTAGCGGACCGCTTATTCCCCAATGTGCTGTTGTGCCTATTCTGGCTTGGTGGAATTACATAGGCCACAATGTGTTCCTTGCACAGGTACATACATCCATGTGTACAGTATTCTCTGTGTATTGCATCAACACCAAAGCCTCTGTGTGCGTTATACACAAACATGTAGTGTGTACCACCCAGTGCACTTGCCATTGTCCACTGTAGAAGGGCTGCTAACAGCAGCCACCATGCACTCACCTGTATACACCACCCCCAGAACTATCAGCCATGTGGCACATGCAGTAACTGTTATACAGACCTGTGACATGTGTTCACCTGTCCCCAGGATATGGCAGAGCCAAGGTGTCGCCACAGTGCCATACTCCTTGTAGGATATGACAGCAGACCATCCTCCTGCTGACACATGGACAACTACAACACAAACGGATTACATTATGGAGACCACAATCACTCAGTGTTAATAACAGCTATAATGCATCATGTCTGGACAGCTACACTACCTGACATGTAAGCATTAAACTTTACTGCTGACAACATGTTACACAGCAGTACATTGGTACACCATAGTACAGTCACCGTGTGTATCAGAACCATATTAGCCTGTCCCTGCATCGATGTTATGGATGACAGGGATGTGGCACAGGTATCATCATATGCATAGGGTGTGTTGTTGGTTTGCCAGATACCTAGACTGAGCCATATGTTTGACACCATGGGTATGAGTGAGGGGTTTTAATTATTGATATGGCCGTGGTGATGTGGTGTGTGTAGGTATGGGGTTGCCCTAGCTGTGTTTGTATTGTGTGTGAGTATGCATGCACACAGTTCTGCCATGTGACTGCCCTATACAGGTGTTTGTTGGACAGCTGCAGACCATACCTGGCAGGGTGTACAGTTCTCCACCTCTGGCCACGGACACAAGAACTGTGCCTGCCAGGGGTTCCACGGGCACATCCAGGTACAAGCCACAATATGATACTCTCCCCTGATGATGACATATGTCCACTGGAACCAGGTCCCTCCTGGGACTGGCCAGGGCCATGTGCACATGGCCTGCTGTGATGTGGTGTGGACAGCACCCCCCTGTAGTGCTGGGGCTGGTACTACTCTATGGGAGTGGCTTGGTGTCCTTGCACATCCATGTTGACCTCCAGCTGTTGGTGTTGCTGGCCTACGTCCATGTGGCCATTGCACCACTCCTACCACATGCTCGAGCATGGACAATCCATGGTCGAGTAGTCCCACCATCTCACCCCACTGTCTATCCATGACCTCTGCATAATAATGGAGGGCACCTGCAAGATCACGGATGTTGTCAGTAACAGCTGAATGAGTAGCCCTCTGCAGCATCAGAGGTTGTCTGGTGTACTGTTCCATACATGTCTGCACCTCCATGACAGCCTGAAACATGCATCTGGTGGTACCAGATGTGGCACTTCTGCCAGGGGCACAATGACCAGCAGCCCTCCAATGAGCACCCCTGTACATCTGCCTATGTGGTACCTTGCTGGACATCCAGCTATGGCTGCTGTGTCCAGACACACGTGCCATAGATACCACACTGTCCTGTTCCCTGCCACCAACCGCCAACTGTCCCTCGGCTATGGCCACTGGTGATGGGGTATGTATAGGCACTGTGACTGTGTGCGGGGATGGGATGGATAACAGTGGGATGTCAAATGATGGTGCAGCTTTTGCCTCTGACAATCCCACCTGAGCTTCAACACACCTATCATCATTTTCAGTGTCTGTATGGAGAGCAACATCAGATTGCCTGCAGGAGGGACCCTGACCAACCTCACCACCTGTGAGGGAAAAACAAGAAATGCACTTTAAGACCTGTACGCCATTGCTTAACAGTACACACATACACACACTCACACACACACACACACACACACACACACACACACACACACACACACACACACACACACTGACATTCCACCATAATACTTACCTGTCCCTGAGTTTACAGACTGTCCCTAGTTTATTCTCTTAAGTTCCCCATCCCGCATCCGTCTTGGATACTTACAGTCAATAATGCCAATTATTAACGTATCATTCTTCTAATTGCCTAGAAAAGTTATCACAAAACATGACCTATTTTTGTGTAGATACAGCCATTTGTAGCATCCTCTTTGACTTGTTTGGAGTCAGTTTTTCAAAGACTCCCTGATGTCATCCAGTGTTCCAGACATCTTGAGCATGGCCACCATATGTTAGGGGCTACTACAATCACTCAATAATGTCACGCACTGGAGTGTCATATGTAACTATTATTCAGTAGATGCAAGATCTGTCGCTCTATTAACTTTTTATGTGGACTACATTAATATTTGGAAACACTCGCTGATGTTGTCTAGTAATTCCCCAATGCATCTATAGTGCTGCATACGTGGGTATTCTTTCACCTTTCTGCTGATTGCAATTATAACAGTATCCCTGGTGTCTAGTTTCCCTCCCAATGCATGTTCCATGCTACAGACCTTATTATAATATCAGCTGTCCTGAGATTACATGTCAGACAAGTAATCCTGGTGTCTCATGTGTCTGTCCATGTCCATGTACTGCACGATTTCAAAGGGAAGTCGAGAGGTATGAAGAACCCCACACTTACACATGCGCATACATGGACACACACACACACTCACACACGCACACATTCTACATACATCAACCCCCTCCACTCCACCAGATTGCACTTATAGACAAAATAACCCCCCACCCCCACCAACCCAACCCCCACACACACACACACACACACACACACACACACACACACACACACACACACACACACTTACAGGTGAGATATTACACAGACCTCCCATTACCCATCTGTCAACATACATGACATATGGCACTCAACAGCATGCAGTGCAGCTATAGTCAATCCCTGCTAGCAACATTATACATCTCTGTGATGCATGGGTTGTGTTAGTAGGTGATGCCCCTTCCCCTGGAACACACTGCACCCATGTACACTGTATTGCTGTGCACCTGTTCGGCACCCTGGCATGTACTGTGCACCATACCTCGCAGATATACACACCATTGCTGAATGCATATTATTGTGTCAGTTGTTTACTCTACTGCTCATAGCCCCTATGTGTTTGTCCGACACATACCTGGGATGATATGTGGACATATGTCATTTGTGAATGCCTGATGTCTGATTTACAGACCTCATCATCAGCAGTGCATGTATTGGCAATATGATACAATTACACTGACAACCTTCAAACCTTACCGTGGCTATGAGGAGTGTACACACCCTTATTGATATGACGCCCTCTTCCTTGATATGCCATGGGACTACATTACTGCATATGTTAACATTACACAAACCTGATATGTGACATATGACCTGTACAATCAAATGCAGTGTGAAACAAATGTGTTAGTTGTGCAGATGCTGACTGAGATGCATACACTTTGTGGGTGCATATGTCTGCACATCCTTATCATGATGGCATGTTGCACCTACTGTTATGTGTACTACAGCAGTCACTATTCCTGGCAGGGGTATACTAGCATGGGCCATCTGCATTTCCCAGTATTTGGTCAGTCTGCCCTACAAATGTCCCTCAAGTCTGCATGATTGCAAGGTCAACTCATGTGCTCACCCCTTGGAGGTCACGCAGTGCTGTCACTATTGCTGTGGAGTCAGGGTTATGTCTGCCACAGTTCCTGACCTTGACTGTGTGCAGATACAACCATTTGTAGTACCCTTTGGATCTCTGCTTCAGTGCTCTGTTGCATCATGATGACACTCCCTCCCCACCCCCAGCCTTTTTGCAGATGCCTGACAACTATGGCCTACAGATGTGTGTTATTTTGCAGTGTGCCAAACACTGAACACCATGTGTACAATCCTAGTCCCAGCTAATGAATGGCAGACATACAGGTGTACAGCTAGTCCCAGCTAATGAATGGCAAACATACAGGTGCACACTGGCACTGGCAATGTACAGATGGGGATGGTTGGCCTGAGGTGGGGTGAGGTGTTGGTTGTGCAGCACATGTATCTTAATTGATACTCTCTGTAGGTTCCCAACATGGTCTTGGTACACCAGTACACATTGCATTGCATGCCTTTTGGGGACCTTTCTGTTATGCATACACTACTGTAGAGAGGCCTGTCTGATGTTACCTGTGGTACAACCGTCCCATCTGATTACCCTAACCCATGGGCCACAGTTATGCAGAGTCCAGGCAATTGCTGACATGGGTACTGCACAGCTAGTACTTGCTAGACATTCCTGCAACTCCCCGGTGTTGTACCATGTTACTAGGCAGCCAGCATGACCAGTTTGCAACATGTGACATCATCTGTCTTTGATGGCCATCTGATTATTTTCTACATTAATCCTGTCCCATACATCCTCGCCACATACATGACTGTCTGCACTGTTTGGCATGGTATATGCAATGGTGAGGTATGGCTACATGTCCAACTCCTAGGTGCTATCTGTTGGGTATGGGGTCTATGTCATGGCATGTAAGATGTGTGCAAGCTATGGCTGCCTCTGTTGCAAATAAATGGGCACATTTGATGGCCAAATGTCTTGGACAGCAGACCATTTATTGGTGTGACATTGGGGACCTGTACTTGATGGAAGGTCCATACTCATGAAGAATGCATGCTGTCAGTACCTCAACAGCTGCTTCCACTATATTTTATCTGGAGTGTATGCACACATATGCTTCCAGTGTTTGTGAAGGTATGTATTCCCCATATTTGCTGTCCTAGTATAGGATTCCATATTACAGATTCATTACTCATGTTAGGACCACTTTGCAGGTTGTAAGGGTTGTGGATTGCAGTATTGTGATATGCCGTATTGTAGATCTGTAACAGTTGTCATTGTAATACTGGTATATACATTGTTGTAGCACTGTATAAGGGTGATGTTTTAGATATGTCCCTACTGTAGGCCATTTGTCCCACCATTATGTTCATCTCTGTGCACACATTTTGCAATGACAGGATGTTAGTTATATTGCAGGAGTCTGACATACCCTTCAGATACACCATCATGGGGACCACTGTGATGCAGTGCAGTTAACAGCAACAATAAGTGAATATGTACAGCATGCATTATGGGTAGGTGTGTTAAATGTGTGGATGGAATATACCATGGCCATAGCTTGACCAGTGTATTGGCAAACTTGAACTAACACCATACTCACCAGCTACAGGTTGCTGCCTTGGAGGTAAACCAGAGGGACCCACATAATTGTGTGAGAGATGTGATGTCAGTAGCCACACCTGTGACATTGGTACAGGGTTGGTGCAGCATTACAGTACATCAACAGTACAAGCCCACAATACGACAGATTATGCACATCTGTTTATTACTACAATGCAGCAACAGACTATATATATATTTCATCTCACATATGCATGATCTAACTATACAGATGTGGATGGATATGCAACAGTGGTCTACTGATGTGCCCTGTGGCCTTACCTGCACACTCTTGTCCCATTGTGTGGGTAGCACCCACCTCCACTATGCTCTCCACCAGGTGTTGTGTTTGCGGGTGGGCAGGTGCTCTGAGATTGGCAAGGAGCTCCTCAACATGTGTCAGAGGGGGCTGGATGGCATGACCCCCCCTGTTGCAAGCTGGTCCCCCCTAACTGCAGCAACACACCAACAAGCATGGTGAAGTAGATCGGTGCATCGATGTTGGACTTGCTCATAACTGCAGTTATGCAGGCTGACATCATTTACTCTGTGGACAAGATCATTCTGCAGGGTGGTCTACTCCTGCAAATCATGGGCTGCATGGCCAAACAAGGTATGGTAGTGCTGCGCCAGGAATGAGATGATGACATCATTTTCCTCCTCTGTATACATTGGCAAACATTCCCTCGACATATTGCCTGAAAGACATAAAAATGGAAACAGGTCTGAGGACCTCATACTGTAAGGGTATCATAGTTATTAATACACATCTCTGTCTCCCCCCACCATATCTGCAATAACAATCTGATTACACAACTCAACGGGTATGTCTACAGCAGACCTACCGTTGGGACATATATCATATTGTAAAACACTTTGTGATATGTGTTTGTAGTCATGTTCCATGTTGGGACCCTATCATTG
Source organism: Protopterus annectens (assembly GCF_019279795.1). Lineage (NCBI taxonomy): Eukaryota > Metazoa > Chordata > Ceratodontiformes > Protopteridae > Protopterus > Protopterus annectens. Next base: position 1,328,615,466 of record NC_056726.1, read on the forward strand.
GTGGCCTGTTACAGACAATGTCACCTGCATGCCATTGTAAGGGCCACTATGGTTCCATATATGCACGTGTTCTGTATGCTATGTGACTGCTGCACATCTGTTGTTTTGTGTTAATGGGGATATCTATGCATGCTGTTAGACATAATCCGGGAATGTGTGGACTATTACTACCCACATATGTTCTATAACAGTGACACAATAACATGTTTGGGGAACAGTTGCCAGCAGAACCACCTCTCCCACCTCATCTGACCATGTTACCAGGTCACACTACATGTGGGACCCACCCTGGGACCTTCTCATCTACTGGTCCTGCACTACCTTCAGGTGGAACCACCCCAGGGGATGGTGTTCACCCCCCCGGGAGCACACACAGACAGGATTCTGTCACCTGAAGTCAGGTCCAGGATCTGGTGGATAGGGAGCTCCACAGAGACTTGGGGGATGTGTTACAGCACCTTGAGGCCCTCAGTACACATTACCAGGGTCTGCATGCTCCTCCTGCTCAGCCGCCAGCCCAGGCACCTACAGGGCCATAAAGCTAATGTTGTGACTGCCCATGGGTGGGGACCTTAGTCCCATTGTTTCCATATGGGGGCTCATGGGCTTCAACATCGCAGACAACACTCCCCATCTACGGTGTTTACCCACCATATGTGTCATATACCGCCCCTGTATGCTGTCTTTTCTATTTTCCAACCCAACCTACCTCCACAAATGTACCTACTATCCTTCCCCAAATTACCAATCCCACCTTCACAAAAAGGGCAATGTGTTCCCAACATGGGGTTCACACCTGACATAACCATTCATTTTGCACCCACTTACTGTTGTATATATATGTGTGTGTTGATATGCGTGATATTGTGCAGCACTGTCATTCAACAGTAGGGGACAAGCATTTATATAAATATGTGTGTGTGTGTTTGTATATATGTAGACATACACACACACAAATATATATATATATATATATGTGTGTGTGTGTGTGTGTGTGTGTGTGTGTGTGTGTGTGTGTGTGTGTGTGTGTGTGTGTGTGTGTAGATATATGTGTAGATATATGTTATGAGTTGTATATATATATATATATATATATATATATATATATATATATAGGGTGCATTCAGACATCAGGTCCACACTCTCTGCCTTGTTACAACATAGATAGGTGCAACATGTGCACACAGCTTAACATTAGGGGGTATATATAGGGACAGATTGCAGGTAAGCCTATTACACACCTATGGCATTTGTGCATGCTACATTACATGTTAACATAAATGTATTGCAAGTGGTGGGCTCTGGAACCCATGTGTCCATCATAACGCCATTACTTCCACCACCAGCTATTTGTCTAGCTGGTAATTTCGCTTCTACATTCAAGAAATTCCTTATAGAATCCATTCCATAGTCATTGGGTATTACCGTAAAAAGGGATGTTATGTCTTAAGTTACGAATAAAAATTTTTGTATGAATTTGTATATATGAGAAAAAGAGGGCATGGTATATGTGTTTGATAGGTTAGCTGGCTGACATGTGATTGATGCTCCTATTTAAAATGGATGAATTAACTGATTTTATAATGCACTGAGGAAGGGTGTTAACCCGAAAGCTTTCCAGAATAAACTTGTTTTTTGTTCCTGATGTGGTTTTTCTTGCTGATGTTTTGTCTGTCCACCACACAGGTCTTGTGTCAGATATATCACTGGCATTCTGTCTGTTGAGTGCTATCAGTACATAGCTACATCCATTTGTGTTTCTGACTTCATATTCCTGACTAAGGGTATGTTGCAAACTATCCTGTAACACCAGCAACTTTCTCAGTCTATAACAACACTATTTCAAATATGGCCCTGTGTTCTGGCCTCTCTCCTCCACCCATATACCAGGCTTCGTCCATATGACATGCAGTAAGAGGTTGTTATGTAGTGGCCTGTGATTATGTCATGCTGCCATTCCTGCCATCATTCCAATGATGTTGTGGTCCCCACACATATTGTGGGAGTAGGGTCCATATATATGTGGGCTACAGCTGGACAAAACATGTGTGCCCTTCTGCAGTCCAGAGGTCAGTGTATGTAACACTGTTATATGCCCCTTTACATCAGTCTATGGGGGAGGGGTATGCACCATGTATAACCTAGGCTGTTACAACATGTGAGGGATATCAGTAGTAAGATACCTTAAGGTATATGTCTGTACATTTTCATACATTTCACCTTGAGAACATTGGTGGCCTAGTGCTTACTGTCATACAGACTGTTCTGTTTGTCAGTGTGATGGTGATGTTTTAAGTTAAGCATTATGTAACAGATACATCCTCATTGTGACAACTTAATTCTTTTCCCCTAGGGGTTGAGTACTGAGTGTAATTGGAGGCTGCTGAACTACATCTGCATTACTTACTGTTGATTGATTGTTATCCTCTGGCCCAGTCTTTCTTTACTGTTGTACTACTTCAAGGCCTTGGCCTGGACAGCAGAATATGTTATGCTTTTGAATTACTGTATAAAATGATCTGCTTGAGAGTTACATTACTCAGTTAGTATGTATTTCAAACACCTAACAGATATAAGACATGGCATATACAACTGTAATAGTACACAAATAAACATTTCTTATATATGCAAACCTGTTTGTGGTGTCATATCCTTTGACTTCTCTGTGGGTATATGTTTCATGCAATAATTGTCTTTTGTATTACCCAGATTCAGCAAACCTCTGTGCAGGACTAGCACAGTCCTGCACGGAGGCAACCGTGTAGGAGCAGGACGGCAGCGCACCATGCATAGTAATGAAAGCGCAATGCCTGAGGTCCTAATCCTACATGGAACATGTATGAGTGGAGGGGCCGTGTCTGAGAGCAGAGCTCTGAGAATATACATGCCCCTGCAATTAAGGACTGCAGAAAGGTAGTAAAAAATGAGCAAGACCGGCCGTAGATGTACACATACCCCCAGCAACATTCCCCCATTTGTATAAGAGCAAAAGTGAATAAAAAAAATAAAAAATATATATATTGTTAATGAAACGGATGAAGTTTAACCGTAGATGCATAGGTTTGCCCATTGCTTAGCTATGGTTAATGCAGCTTAGATAGCAATAAGAGGATAAAAAGCAATATATATATACAATTGAAGCAGTACAGCAATAGTGTAGTGGGCAGAGCGTTCACCTCACGAGCAGTTAATCCCGCTTCAAGTCCCACTGCAGTACATTCCATTTCAAATCACTGTTATGATCAATATATTTAGTTGTATAACCTAATAAATAACATATAATTGTGAACTGGAGTAGTAAGCTTGCAATGAATGATAACTCCATACATTTGCCAAATTCTCCACCTCCCCAAGAGCCATTAGACTATTACTGTCTAAAATATAGCAGTAGTAAGGATAAATAATAGGCGGGGATGGAACCCTACCAGGTTTCTAAATCACACCACAGCAGTACACAGTTATGGCAGATGCTATGGAGATCACTGGGCTACAGCCTTCCCAGAGACATATTTCTAGGTGGGTGACATCAGCAGCCTTGCCAAAGTTGAGCATATGAATTTTAGGGAGTGTGAGTACCCTAAAAGCATTGCTCTTTACACAGACATAGTCAGAGAGATGCACGCACACACACACACACACACACACACACACACACACACACACACACACACACACACTTGCCATGTTTGGGATTAGAACATCTACCTAACTACTTGATTACATTACAGCAGTACGCAGTTACAGGACATGCTACGGAGATTATTGGACTACAGCTTTTCCAGAGGTTTATTTCTAGGTGGATGACATCAGCAGCCTTGCCAAAGTTGAATATATGAATTGTAGGGAGTGTGAGTACCCTAAAAAGCATTGCTCCCTACACAGACTGAGACATACACACACACTTGCCAGGTCTGGGATTAGAACACTGACCTAACTACTTTATCACAGCACAGCGGTACGCAGTTATAGAATGCACTACAGAGATTACTTGACTACAATCTTTCCAAAGGTGTATTTCTAGGTGGATGACATCAGCAGCGTTGCCAAAGTTGAGCATTTGAATTGTTGGTAGTGTGACTACCCTAAAAAGCATTGCTTTCTACACAGTCAGACACACACACAATCACACACACACAGATGCCAAGTCTGGGATTAGAACTCCTACCTAACTAATAACACTACATCAGTACACAGTCATGGGACACACCACAGAGATTACCAGGCTACAATTCTCCCAAAGGTGTATTTCACATTAGATGATTTCAGCAGGCGTGTCATAGTAGGGCTAAGGGGAGGGCAGTGTGTGTGCATGGGCCATAACCCATTCATCTACGGGTTGACACAGCACATGCAGGCACACACAGGGTCATATTTCACAGGTACGTGTATACAGCTGCTAGCCGACTACTTCCTTGTACAGTCATGTTGCACAGCTGGCACGTGCACCACATAGTCTGTCATGCTGACAGATACTGGTGGCTAGTATCTGCAGTGAGTGACATTTGCACCTCATGTGTTTGGGGTCCTTTAGCTGTGTGCTTGGTGGGACAGGCTTGGATGGCTCCTTGTCACAGTCACCTTCTTCCACACATCTATGTCCGTCTACCTTTGGCTTATTATAGCGTGTTGTCCTTAGGGTGGCCTAATGGTTAAGGTGTTTGCCTTACAAAAACAAGGTGCAGGGTTTGAGTCTCACAAGGGATAATTGGCTAAGCTTAAATTGACTTGCAAGGGCAGTTAGCCTACTACTAATCTATGAACCTATGAACATATATGTCTGTATTCCTATCCACTGTGTGTGCAAGGCATGAGTGGTGCATAATGATGAGTGTCTGCACTAACAACTGCGACTCCCATATATGTCTGGCCCACTGGTGTTTGCAGACATGGCCTTCATGTGTTTGTGTGTGAGTATGCCCAGTATGACCTTTCAGTATGTTGTTGACTGACATTGCCTTCAATTCTCTACCTCATTTCTCTAAGTGTGTGAGTATGCCCAGTATGGCTGTCTATACTGCATGTTTGGATCGAGTTCAGGTAGTTTGTACTGCAGTGCTAACCTTTGTGTTGTACACCAACAGGTAGCATGCTGTCTCTGCAGGGTATCCATCGATCATTTCGCATTGACTGTTACTACATTTCTGCATAGCAGGGGGGGCACACCTGACTGTTTCTAAATTTCTACACAGGATTGGTGGGGGGGCACACCTGACTGTTACTATATTTCTACATAGGATGGGAGGACACCTGACTATTTCTACATTTCCACACAGGATTGGGGGTCACACCTGACTGTTACTATATTTCTACATAGAATGGGGGGGCACACCTGACTATTTCTACACAGGATTGGGGGGGACACCTGACTGTTACCATATTTCTACATAGGAAGGGTGGGCACACCTGACTATTTCTACAGTTCTACACAGGATTGGGGGGCACATCTGACTGTTACTATATTTCTACATAGGATGGGGGCAGCACACCTGAGAATTGTACACATTTGCTAGGACTGTACTGGTATGTCGGGTACACCATTTCAGTCTGTAGTCTTACCTATCGTGCTGGCTAGAGGCATACCAGTGTACTACAGATCTTAGCTTTTAATTACTTACATATTGGTTTCTGATATCCTACCCTTCAGAACTGACATCCCACTGCCTGACCTGCTGTAGTCTGTCTGTGTAGGCCTTGGGAGGAGGTTACTCATAAGCCTCATTCAGAGGCCATAGCACAGCCTTTGTTTGTGTTTGTCTACACCTGTCCTGCTGGCTGTGACTATTGTTGGTTATGTGACCCCCCCCCAACTGGCATGTGTGAGTCACTTACCTTGTGGGTGTCCCAGTATTGAGGGTGGTGCTACAGGGCTGCCTATGTCAGATGCACATAGTACACTCCCTACACATGGTTAGGCAGAGGTAGTATAATGTTTGGCATCCCTTTTACTGTATGTGAGAGTCAGAGAGAGGTGTTGTTCCCTGGGTACCTTCTGTGTCAGTGTATGTGCTATGCATTCCCTCTTTGCCAAGGCCAGGGCATACTGGGCACACCTCATTCTGCCTACTGGGGCAGGCTCAGGTTGTTCCTCCTCCAAGTCACTCTGTGCCTGTGCAGGTGTTAGCAATGGAGGGGACTGTGTGGCCCTGCCCCATGCTTTCCCGCTGCAGCTGTTTCCGCAGGATCATATTGTGTAGCATGGCACATACAAGGCCGATTTGGGTACATGTAGCTGGTGTGTACTGCAAGGCTCCACCGGATGTGTCCAGGTACCGGAACTGTGACTTGAGCATCCCAAACACATGCTCTACTATAATTCTGGTCTGTGCATGTGCCTCATTATGGAGTTCCTGTTTGGGTGTGTGTGCATTTCTGATGGGTGTCATCAGCCATGGCTCCAATGCGTATCCAGCATCCCCCACTAGGTGACCATGAGAAATGTCCCCATTGGCAAATCTCTGATACAGCTGCATCAGATGCCAGATCTGGGAATCGTGATAGCTTCCAGGGCAGCCAGCACACACATTCATTATTATTCCATGGGCATCGCACATGACCTGGCAGTTCATGGAGGGGAAGCCCTTGCGGTTGATGTAGACCCTACCCCGCTCACTGAGTGGTTCTTTGATTTGTATGTGCATGCAGTCTATTGCACCCACTACCTCAGGGTATTCTGCTATTTGGTGCAAGAGATGCATATTTCTGGCCAACACCTCATGGGTGTTGGGGAAATATACGTGCTCACCGACATGTGCTGACATGGCATCCAGGAACTGGTGGAGTACCCTGGATGCTGATGCCTGTGAAATCCCCAGCATATCCCCAGTTGGCCTTTGGAAGGTACCTGTAGCTAGTATTCTTAGGCCTACACATACCTTTGTATCCACTGAGATGGGTTCCTCTCTGTTAATTCTGTGTGTCAGACATGGCTGGCACAGCTCATCAATTTGTTGTAAGAGGTCCCTGTCCACCCTATAGTGCTCCACTCATGTAGCCCCTGGTAAGTTACCCTGGGTTTGTACACTCTTCTCTGTCTCCTCACTGTGGGTTGGTCAGTAGCATTCACATCCTCACCACCCTCAGCCTCTTCCACAAGTTGTATGATACCTATTGCAGCCCCTATCATTTTGCTGTTGTGAGTGTTAAAAGGTCCCTGCTTGTTTATACCGGTGGTGTAGAGTGTGGGAAAAACCAGAGGGGAAGGTGTTTGCTTAGTTTATAGTAGTGTTCTGGGCTGGGCTGGTCTACTGCCTGTGTAATTGGCTGATTCTGATACATTCCACCTGCGAGCTAAGCTAGTTCTACTTGATTATCTTCCTACTGCTGTTTTCCCTTCCCATTGCCTTCCTGTTTAAGCCCAGGGGCGCGCTGCACAAACAGAGTGCTCAAATGTGCACACTACTGCTATTTCCAGGTTTTACCTGATTTTTCTTCCTGTAAAACCCGGTGCGCGGCATGCACACCCGCTTAGGCTTTGTAAAGAGTGCCAAGCAGGTTTAGACACACCCCCACAGCTTAGCTATGCTAAGCTAGGAGCAAACCCAAGCCACAGGGCTCCAATCTGTTTACAGTATGCCTGACACACCCCCTCATTATGTCACCTAACTCCTAGGCTTGCACCAGGCTATTCCTACTCTTACACTGATGGGACCTGACTCACATGCTGGGTAAAACTGGGATTCACTATCCTTCCCCCCATTTGCATAGGATTGCCTGCTAATACATAGTTACATGTCTCACACTGAGCCTCCTCCCTTAGCAACCACTACTCACTGTCCAGATTGTCTTCTGCCTACCATTGACTTGCATGGCAGAATACTGATTTTAGTTAGAATGTTTATTTTAGGTTTATTTTATTATTTCCCCCGATCCCATTTGCACGCCGCTGCCCTACCCTTAAACAGCCGAGATCTAAAAAAAAAAATAAAAGTTGATTTTTTTAATTTTTTTTTGTTTGCAATGTCATTGACATGCTTTCTACATGATATGCAGCCTTTATTTGGAGCTGTCATAGCTCCGTTTTGGATTTTGCAGAAATGTAGTCAGTTACTAACTGAGTACATTTCTGCAGATTGCACTAGTCTTGCACATGGATTTCACCTGCAAATGGGGTGATTTGCATACCAGGGCTTAGTCTGTGCAAGATTAGTGCAAGAGCGCTCATGCACACCCCTACAGGCTGTTCCTGGATCACACGGCAGACATATTGCCTGCCTGAGCTCCTGCACCAATCTTGCATGCCGTGCAAGCTTTTGAGAATATATAGTAATATATCTATATGCGTGTGTATGTCTATATACATATATATCTATATATATATATATATATATATATATATATATATATGTGTGTATATATATATATATATATATATATATATATATATATATATATATATATGTATGTATGAATGTTTATTGCTTCCACATTGTACATTCCCTATGGTAGTCAGACTGTACTGCATGATATGTTATTGATACCATCCTGACATCATACAGGTGGGATGAATTACTGTTAACTTCTTGTGGCTATGTTGTGTAGGGTCCGCGGTATGGGACTTGCAAGTGTTGGTATTGTGTTGCAAGGCAGATCTGTTTGGCTGTGGGGGAGAGGATGATATCAATAATTACAAGAGGTACTTAGCTTGGACCCCCTCACCCCCATTAACGGTGCCTTTGGTCATATATGTATTTGTTGTGTTCTCTTTTATATCTATAGATATATATCTGTAGATATATATCTGTAGATGTATACATGTATATATATATATATATATATATATATATATATATATATATATATATATATATATTTTTTTGTTTACATATATATATATATTGTTTTATATATATATATTTTATATATATATATATATATATATATATATATATATATATGTATATATGTGTGTGTGTGTATCTATATATATATATATATATATATATATATATATATATATATATATATATATATATATATACATATATATCAATATATACACACACATACATCTACATGTATACATACATTTCCTGTACTGTTGAATGACTATGCTGGATGATATGTTTGACATGGCTTAGTGGTAAATCACTTTGGCTATGGTGTGTAGGGTCCTGGGTTTAAGACTTGCTGATTATTTTGTTGCTGGGCAAAACAAGGGCAGTTGGATACAGAGTGATTAAGGCACTTTTAAGCAGTTGTAAGCGGGTTTGCATGATGGTAAGCAATGCTAACTTTCGGTTATAGTTTCTTATACTCAGTTAGCTTCTAAATTGCTGAACCTGTGTAGGCAGGCATTGCTTACCCCCACACAAACAGGCTTAAACCTGCTTACTGCTGCTTAAAAGTGCTTACTCCTGCTTACCCCCTGCGCTAATTTCTTTAAAAGAAAATAAAAAGGGTTGATAGGAAAGTGGTGAAAAAAGGGCACAAAGAGGGAAAGACAGTAGGGAAAATAGCTAGGGATGTGCAGCACGGGTGTAGGGAAGGTCCATAGGTGCCCATTTCTTCTACAGCAACAGCTGTGCATATACACTGATTTGGAGGTAGATTTGGACACTCATACACCTGAGAAAGAGGTGAGGACAACAATAATATGTTGTGAAGCCAATTAGACCAGATTACATGTGTCCAGTGTGCACGTGCAAAATGGAAAGCTATGTATGGGGCGAGATTTTTGGGGGGGAACAGATTGCCCTTTTTTTTTAAGGTGAGAGTGGGATATTGGGGAGGGATAGCAGGTATATTTGGGGAGGTAGGTTGGGTAGGATGACAGACAAGACAGACAAAACAGCATACAGTGGCAGTATATGACACATGTGGGGGGTAAACACCTTGGATGGGGAGGGGTGTTTGGAAGTTGGAAGCCCATGAGCCCCCTAATGGAAACAGTGGGACTGAGGTCCCCACCCATGGGCAGTCACCACTGCACCTTCATGGCCCCAAAGGTGGCTGTGCTGGGGGCTGGGTAGGGGGCAGGCTGACCCTCTAGATGTGGTATGCGGCCTTCAAGCTGGCGTAACAGATCTCCAAACTACCTGCAGAGCTCGCTACACACCAGACCCTGGACCTGATGAGGGGTGACAGTATCCTGTCCATGCCTGCTTTGGGGGGGGGGCAAGGCCTATCCCCTGAGGTAGTTTCACCCAAAGGTGGTGTAGGACCAGTGGACGAGGAGGTCCCGGGGGGGCCCCAGACATGCTGGTGCCTGGTGCCATGGCCAGATGAGGTGGGAGAGGTTGGTCCGCTGGGACCGGCCTTCCCAAACGTGCTATGGTGTTTCAATTTTAAAACATATGTGGGTTAGTAACAGTTAACACATTCCAGGATTAGGTATAACAGCATGCATAGATATTCTCATTAACCCAAAACACCAGATATGGAACAGTTGCATAGCAAACAGAACACATGCATATACGGAACCACAGTGGCCATTACAACAGCATGCAGGTACATTGATGGCAGCATGCCACCAATGTGGGAGTATTTCAACATGGCACATGCATAGAAACAAATTTAAATATTTATCAAACAATAGGACATATGTCCCAACAGTAGATTTAATTGTACATATACCCATTGAGTTGTGTATTTAGATTATTGTTGCAGATATGATGGGGGGAAGAGAAAGATGTCAATTAACAACTTGTATATCCCTGTAGTTCGCATTACTTTCTTAGTCAGTGCTGTAATCTGTACCTTACAGGTATTATTACACTACCCTATGGTCTTAGTTTGGACAGTGGTATGGTTGTAGACAACTATATACATGAACTGTGTTTTACCTGCAGTATACACCTCTTACCTGGCATACCTGTGGAGGTATTGCTTGTTAACACTACCTGACTGTTCCTACGCATATTCCCAGATTCCAGGTTGATGTTATGCACATACCTCTCCATCTCTTACTGCACACATTCTGGGCATGTCTTGACAACATGCAGGTGAAACTGGGACAGATTTTGACTATTGCCCTCATAAACCTTTGGTGAGTTGCTACAATGACAGGTTTATTTTCATATACATTTTCCGAATATTTACAGGCCTGACAGTCAGTTATATGACATTAAATCCTACCTAAACATCAGAGATCATCACACTGATATGCCAAGGGGACAGGGTAACAGGCAGAAGATATGGGCCAATTATCTGGACATTCTGGACAAATCTGTACAGTTGAGGGATATGATTCTGCATACAGCTTACTACCACTCCTAGGATTTGAACCATCGCTGTGTCTGCTAAAAATAAAACAGTGTACATCATAGTTAAGTGTGCTATATAGATATTGCTGTGTATCTCTTCTCTGATTTCTGTCTATAAGTCTTCCGTGATTTTACAATCTGATCTTGTAATTACAACACTCTTATACAGGGTTTCCTAGACAGTTTTATTATGTAGCAATGTGTGGATGACATTGATGAGTAATACCTTATTATTCAGAGATACTGCAACATTAATAAATCTCCCATACAATCGTCAAGGTTCCTTTTGAAGAGGCCCAAGGAGGCGCTCTGCTTGACATGTATGGGCAGTCTATTCCAGAGTATGGGGAGTCTCTGGGTCAGAAACCTATCCCTCCAGCATGTTTTGTTCATTGTGATGACAAGGTTTAGATCCCTGGAGCATGTGACTCTGAGGGATTGGGATTTCTTTAAGTGGAGCATGTCCAACAGCTCAGGGTTTGACATGGCCTTGTATGTTAAGCAGAGATCACCTCTGAGTAGACGATATGCCACAGACTATAGCTGGAGTTTTTTTAGATGGTCAGCATAGGGCATCTGCTTTAGGCTTGTGAATCTTTTAGTGAGGTATTTCCGTGGCCTTTCCAGTTGTTGCAGATGTCTTGTGAGGTACTTACCAAATGGGGCTTTGTACTCTATAATGGGTCTAATGAGGGATGAGTACAGTGGGACAATGATGAAAAGCCCTTAGTGATGAGGTGTGCCACAAAGAAGGATTTCCTGACTGTTGTGGCGATGTGGTTATCGAAGGTGAGACCACTGCCCACCTGTGTCCCTAAGTATCTCATCACACTTTCGGTGTTTAGTCTACTGCCACCTATGTGGTAATTCATGGGTACATGTTTTTTCCCAAAGGGGATAACTATACATTTCTTCATATTTATTCATCAACCATTGTAACATTAAATGTGTTTTAATTGTGGCAACACAGAGAGATGCAACTAGAAAAGTTTTTGGTTTTAAACTAAATTAACTTTTCAATTAATTCATTAACCTAATCAATGTAATTAACTTAATGGTATAAAAGTCCTAGTAGTTTGAACAGCCCACATCTGAGGAAGTGATTTTTAAAATGAAAATGTTTGGTGGAGCGTTAATGTGCTGTGTTTCTGTGGAATAAAGTGAACTGAAGTGTGCTGAGCCATCCGTTCATTTTTTCACAATTTTCTAAGCTTGCCCTGCTCAGGGCTTTATTGTTTTGCCTGAAAAGCTGCTTCATTTTGTGGAATACATTTCTTGGCATTAAGCTTGAGCCCATGGCTCTGGCACCAAGCATCTGTTTCTGTAAGGCCCTTTTGTAGAATATCCACATTATTTGGGGATTCAGTAATGGCTCCCAGTTTGCAGTCATCTGAACTTTGTTAGCCAGAGTCCCTTAGTTTTGGCCTGTACTTCAGAGAAGTAGATGCCAAACAAGACCAGTCCCAGGACTGAACCCTGAGGTACTCCACTTGTCACTTGTCTGGAGCTGGATTTGGCATCGGCTACTTTTACAGTGTGGGTTCATCAGTAAGCCAATTGGCAACCCATCGAGTGATGTAGGGATGTATGCCCAGCTTAGTAAGTTTATCTATGATTCCAGAGTGGGGGATGGTGTCGAAAAGCCTTGGCGAGGTCCAGCTAGGCTGTGTGGACTGCCTTACCCTCATTCATGGCTCTGGAGACTGATTCAAATAAGTCAATCAGGTTCAGGAGACAAGATCAGCCCTTTATGAACCCAAACTGCATGGGGTCCAGTGTTTGAAGGTTGCCAATGTCTTTGTTTATAAGTTCCATGATAATGCGTTCCATGCTCTTGCAGATCAGGCTTGTCAGACTGATGGGACGGTAGTTCCCGGGATCCACATTGGATCCCCCCTTGTGGAGTGGGATAACTGTAGCTGTGTGCCACTCATTGGGCACAAAGCCTGAGTTGAGGCTATGATTAAACATGACACTTAGATGAGGTGCCAGTTCATTTTGTAGTTCATGTAGTACACAGCCTGGGATGTCATCTGGTCCCATGGATGTTGTATTCTTAGCTTTGGAGATTATTGTGCACATATGTCTCACTGTGTTACTGCACACACTCTGGTCATAGCTTCACAACATGGGGCTGGAGATGGGACATACTTTGCTTATTACTCTCATAACAATTTGGTGAGTTGCTAGAGTGACAGGTTAGTTCTTATAGATATATGTCTGACAGTTATGATGTCAGACAATCAGTTGTATGTCATTATTTGCTGGCTAAACTTCTGGGATCATCCCACAGATTTGTCAAGGGGACAGTGTGACAGGCAGGGGAATTATGGCAATTATCTGGACTTTCTGACAATATCTGTATAGTTATGGGGTATGATTTTGCATAGAGCTTACTACCACTCCCAGGATTCAAACCATGGCTGTGTGTGCTAAAAGTACAACACTTCACGTCTCCATTGAGTGTGCTATTCAGATTATGTTGTCCATCTTTTCACTGTTTTCTGTCTAAGTCTCCCTCAGTTATACAATATGACCTTGTGATTACAACAGTCATATACAGACATTCCTACACATTTTATTTATGTAGCACAGTGTGGGTAACAGTGCTTAATACAACAGTACTATTAAGAGAATGCAACACTACATTACTATATGATACCAGAGCAAACACAAGCAGTCCAGGAGTTAGACCTTTATTGCCAGGCTGTTACCCTTTTATTCACATACAACCTATATGAAACTCTTCCTGCCATATTGTCTGGTTTATTCAGTGCATGCCATACACAATACAGGTTTTATACTGGCAATTAACTTTCTACTACTTTTAGATTTATTTCTTATGACAGTACATGCAAGATTATTATTAACCTGCCTTGCAATGCAGCCTCTGCAGCCTACAGCCATGAGCTTCCTGATTCACAGCCCGCTCGTCTGCCGCTGTCAAAGACATAAGAGGAATATTTAGCCATACCTATCCATAATATACATGAGCTGGCTATTATTAAAAAGGTAGTAGGATGGGTACTTTCTCATGGCTGGGACATCACCCAACTGCATAGCTTCTTGGATCCACTGATCCAAGAGTGCCCTCTTCCTCTGTTTCAGGTTGGTATAGTGATGCCTGATCTACTCACCAGTTTGAGGGATGTCAGTGGCACTGGCGAGGTCATGGGTGAGATGGTCACAGACTTCCGCTTTATATTGGAAACCCTGGTACTGGCCCTGCAGCAGTCTCTGTTCATGGTCTTTAACAAGGAGTCCTGCCATGACTTTGGTCTCCTGGATGCCCCAGCGCTGTGCCCAGAAGTGCAATCCTTCTCCAACACCAGCCATAGTGCCTACAGGAGGAAGCTGCAACCAGCTATGAGATGTATTCCCATCTGTGGGGTTTAAATAGGGCCGATTTCCCACACTTTGCCGTGATTGGACAGATTTGAAAATGCTAAGCTATGGGCAAACCTGCTTACCTAAGGTTAGCATTGCTTAAAATTGGTATATCACAGGCAGATTGATTTAGCTGGCCTACACATTGCTTACACCTAATAAGCAGGGGTGTGTAATGCTTAGCATTGCTTATTTTTAAATTTGCACACTATTTGCTGTTTGGCATTGATTTATCATTCATTACATGTTATATATTTGTTTAGTATCCGTGATTCATGTGTACATACACTGTATGGGGTTCTTGTGTTTATTGGGGATTTCACCACTTTATTACAATGACACCACACATCTGGACTTAATGCAGCACTCCAGTTCACATATTTATGTCATACAACATAAAACTGTATATAGATTCCTTTGACATGTAAATTGTGATTTTTGCTATAGTGAGGATCTGTTTAGGGATACCTCAATTTTGATGCACTACTGTGATGGCTTACTGGTTAACTGCTGTGACTATAGTGTACAGGGTCCTGGGTTCAAGAACTGCAAGGGCTGTTTATTTTGTTGCTGGGCAGAACAGCTGTGCCGGCTTGAGCGACAATAAGCAATGCTAAAGTTAGCTTAAAAATTGCTTAACCTGTGTGTGCATTGCTTACCCCCGTGCAAACAGGCTAAAACCCACTTACTACTGCTTAAAAGTGCTTACTCCCACTTACCCCTGCACTAATTTAGACAGAAATGAAACAGCTCTTGGGAAAGTGGTAGATGTGGACACTGTATGGATTTATCATTCATTACACATTATACCTTCATTTAATATACCTGATTCATGAATACGTATACTGTATGGGGCACTTGTGTTTATCTGTGGATTTTACTATATTTTTACAATGACACCTCACATCTGCACTTAATGCAGTACTTCAATTCATGAATATATGTTATTTAGTAGGTTATACAGCAAAAAAATGTTCATAAAGTGATTTCACATGGAAAATGGAATTTACTACAGTGAAAATTGAACCTAGAATGACTGCTCGCAAAGCGAATGCTCTGACCACTACACTGTTGCAGTGCTGCTTCCATTGCATGTATCTTGCTATTTATCTTCTTGTGCTATTAAGCTACAGTATGCATAGCTAAGCAATGGGTAAACCCACGCACCTACGGTTAAATTTAATCTGTTTAATAAAAAAAATTCCCTACTGCTATTTTCTCTAGAAAGGGACAGGTTTCACTTATTGCTGTGGATTCCTGTGTGCATCTGCACATTTGGCAGACATCCTAGCAACCCCCATACCTCTCAAACTCTTCAGGCAAACTATCTAGACAAAGCTTGACAATTTGTGGTACAACTAAGGACATATTTTCATTATTACTCTTATAAACTTGGGACAGTTGCTAGAGTAACAGGATTTGTTTTAATATATGTTTTCTGATGGATTTGAAGTATGACACTGACATGTCTGCCATTATTTACCGACTTCAATCCTGAGATCATCCCAGTGATTTGCCAGGACAAATGGGTTGCTGTATGGCCGTGAAATCTGGACATTCTGCGATGATTTGTACAGTGGGGAGGAATGCAGCCTCCTATGAGCATTCTCGCTCATTGTAATTGCTGAGTGGCACTTTCTGAGTGCAGGAGCATGTGTATTGTGAGAGCTCTGCTCTCAGACACACCCCTGCACTCATCCATGCTCCATGTCCGTTTAGGAGCAGAGGCAGCGAGCCTTCATTAATATGCATGGCACGCTGCCGTGCTGCCCTTAAACGGTTGTTTCCATGCAGGAATAACTTATTCCTGCACGAAAGATTAGTGAATCCCAGGGAGTATGTACATTGTATATTTAAAAATGTTACTTGATATAATTCAGCGTACCACCACATCACTTATACAAACACTCGTGTGTTAAGACAGAATTACAGAGCTGCATCACTTACGTACTGGAGTCCCCATGGACTATGATGTTTGCAGATGACATTGTGATCTGTAGTGAGAGTAGGGAGCAGGTGGAGGACACCCTGGAGAGATGGAGATATGCTCGAGAGAGAAGAGGAATGAAGGTCAGCAGGACTAAGACAGAATATATGTGTGTAAATGAGAGGGAGGATAGAGGAATGGTGAGGATGCAAGGAGTAGATGTGGCGAAGGTCGATGAGTTTAAATACTTGGGGTCAATAGTTCAGAGTAACGGTGAGTGTGGAAGAGAGATGAAGAAGAGAGTACAGGCAGGATGGAGTGGGTGGAGAAGAGTGTCAGGTGTGATTTGTGACAGACGAGTACCTGTAAGAGTGAAAGGGAAGTTCTACAAGAGGGTAGTGAGACCAGCTATGTTATATGGGTTGGAAACAGTGGCATTGACAAAAAGGCAGGAGTTTGAGCTGGATGTGGCAGAGTTAAAGATGTTAAGATTTGCACTGGGTGTGACGAGGGTGGACAGGATTAGGAATAAGTATATTAGAGGGTCAGCCCAGGTTGGAAGGTTTGGAGACAAAGCCAGAGAGGCAAGATTATGTTGGTTTGGACATGTGCTGAGGAGGGATGCTGTGTATATTGGGAAAAAGATGCTAAGGATGAAGCTACCAGGTAACAGGAAAAGAGGAAGGCCTAAGATAAGGTTTATGGATGTGGTAAGAGAGGACATGCAGGTGGTTGGTGTGACAGAGCAAGATGGAGAGGACAGGAAGAAATGGAAACAGGTGATCCGCTGTGGCGACCCCTAATGGGAACAGCCAGAAGTAGATGATAATGGTCACTTACGTATTATGCTGTCTGAAAGGTAATAGCATTTGAGTAATTCAATATTATACATTATACAATGACTGTCCGTTAGCATTCAAAAAGTAGCACTCTGATTGGTCAGCCCAACCAATGTGCCCATTGTAAATCTGATCACATAGCAAAGGAAAAAGGTCCAGTCACCCAGACTTTCTTCCATTGCTATATACTGTAACTTTTAATTTTTTTAAAGAAATATAAATAAATAAAATTAGAAATCCGGCAGTCTTGATGTACTACAGAGACAGGAGAGAGAGAATACTAGGAAAATCAGGTTCATTATTCAAAACTAAAGAAATGTACCTGATTTTCTTTGTATTTCCTCTATTCTGTCTCTTTCCTACCCCTAAAGTATCCAAAACCTTTTTTTGTGTTTGTTTAAAAAAAGGGAGCAATGGAGACCTTTCTTTCTCTGTTGCTTCCTTTCCAAAGCACTAATGTACTGGGTAAGCATAGGAATGCAAGTCCCATACGCATGCACAGTACATCAAAAAAAGCAACAGGATATGCTGCAGAAGTGAAAGAACAAATGGCACCATTATACAAATACATTATTTAAGAAAAGTAAGTCATTTTTCATAAATAATGTCATTCTATAATAGCAATAACTGACTCTGTGGTGCGGTATATTGAAGATATACCCATGGTTGGCTTTATTTAATCACTCGGGCTTCGTGTCATGATTAAACCACACCAACTGTGGGTAAATCTTCAATTTACCACATCAACATCATCAGTTACTGCTATAGTGATTAATTTATCTTGCTTTAGTGCATATGACACAGCACAAGAGTTCATGATAGCAATTCAAATTTATAATTATCTCAGTGCTTTTCGTACCTTTCATAAATTGTAGCTCTGGGAGCTTAGGAAAAAAGGTACTTTAAATTTTACTATTTAAAATGGACAATAATATTACTGGCAATTAGTGTGGAAAAGGGTCAATGCTCTAAAATGTTAACAAGTTGTTTCTTGTATTTCAGGAGTATGAAGTCTGATCTTTTACACTGTCATTTCCCTGCTGTATGACTGTGGGCAAATCACTTGACAAGAAAGGGTTCTTGTGTTATCACTGAAAACATACAATTGTGTCATGTAGATTTTTCTGGTTAGCAAATTAAATGAGTAAAAATGCAAACCACAGTATTGTGATTCAGAATTATGTGAAACTGAGGGAATGTTTTGCTTTTGCGGTTTTATTTTTCTGGAAATTGCAATGAAAACATTTCTTCTGTGTGCATTTAAGGTTCCCAGTATTAACAAAATAGACATTCCCCGGGATTCAGCAAGCTCTTTGCGGCGTGCAGGAATAGTGCAAAAGCTGCTCCACACAATATGGCTGACGAGCGATCCTGGAATGAGCTCCTGGGACGTGCACGAGCGCTCCTACACTATTCCTGCATGGACACAGCTCCTGTATGCTAATTACCCTATTTGCTGGTGTAAACCATGCAAATGAGGTGAATTAGTAATCCAGGAAGCAGGCAGGCGTCTGTGCAGCAATAGTGTAACCTGCAGAAATGTATTCAGTTACTAACCGAATACATTTCTGCAAATTACAAAACGGAGGCATGACAGCTTGAAATAAAGCATGTATTCAATGTAGTAGGCATGCCAATGGCCAAATATATGGCCATTGGCATGGGACATAGTTGCAAAATTATAAAAAATAACTGTAATTTTTTTTTTTGGCCAGTTTCGGCCATTTAAGCGTAGGGCAGTGGTGTGCAAATGGGATCAGCCCGAAAATAAGAAAAAAAGTTGGAAATAAGCTTTTAAATTACAATCAGCATTATGCCATAATAGTCAATGGCATGCATAAGACAACAATACCATGGAATAGTGGTTGCTAAGGGGGAAGGCTATGTGTCAATTTTGTAACCATGCATTAGCAGTCAGTTTTATGCAAATGAGGGGATTGATACTTAATCACAGATTTCCCCTCAGTGTTAGCTTGCAACCAACCATGTAGGTGCAGCAACACCATGGTATAAGCATAAGAGGTAGATGACCTTATAAGGGTAAGTGTCATGCATGCTGTAAGCTTATTGGAGCTTTGTGGCCTGTGTTTGCCCTTAGCTAAGCACAGCTAAGGAAGGGGGTGTGTCTGAGGCAGCCTAACAGTGTTTACATTGCCTAAACAGGTGTGCGCACCATGCACTGGGTTTTAAACAAAAAATAAACACAGGAAATAGCAGCTCTGTTCACATCTGAGCACTGGGTATGTGCACCGCACCTCGGGGCTTAAACAAGAAGGCAATGGGAAGGGAAAACACCAGTAGGAAGGCAATCAAGGAGAACTAGCATAGCTGGCAGGTGAAATGTATCAGAATCAGCCAATTACACAGGCAGCAGCCCAGCCCAGCACACTACTATAAACTATGCAAACACCTTTCATTCTGCTTTTTCCTGACAAAACTAACAAAATGATAGGGGCTGCTGTCGCTGTCATACATCAATATGTGGAAGAGGCTGAGGGTGGTGAGGATGAGAATACTGACAACCAACCCACAGTCAGGAGAAGGAGAAGAGTGTACAGACTTGGGGTAACCTACCACGGGCTACATGAGCTGGAGATAGTGGAGCACTATAGGGTGGACAGGGACATCCTACAGCAAATTGTTGAGCTGCGCCGGTCACGCCTCACACACAGAACCAACAGAGGGGAACCCATCCCAGTGGATACAAAGGTATGTTTAGGGTTAAGAATACTAACCACAGGTACCTTCCAAAGGTTAAATGGGGATATCATGGGGATCTCACAGGCATCAGCATCCAGGGTAATCCATCAGTTCCTGGATGCCATGTCAGCACATGCAGGTAAGCAAATATATTTCCTCAACACCCATGAAGCATTGACCAGTGATATGCGTCTCTTCCATCAAATAGCAGAATACCCTAAGGTAGTGGGTGCTATAGACTGCACGCACATACACATCAAAGCACCACCTGGTGAGTAGGTTAGTGTCTACATAAACTGCAAGGGCTTCCCCTCCATCACCTACCAGGTCATGTGCGATGCCCAGGGCATAATCTTGAATGTGTGTGCTGGCAGCCCATGAAGCTATCACAACTCCCACATCTGGCATAAGACACAGCTGTACCAGACATTTGCAAGTGGGGACATCCCATATGGCCACCTAGTGGGGGATGCTGGTTACACACTGGAGCCGTGGCTGATGACACCCATCAGAAATGCACACACACACAAACAAGAACTCCATAATGAGGCATACGCACAAACCAGAATCATAATAGAGTGTGTGTTTGGGATGCTCAAGTCATGGTTCCGGTTCCTGGACATATCCGGTGGAGCCTTGCAGTACTCTCCAGCTATGTGTATACAAATTTTCATTGTATGTGCCATTCTACACAATATGATCCTGTGGAAACAGCTGCAGCAGGAACAGCATGAGGCAGGGCCACACAGCCCCCCACCATTGCCAAGGCCAGCACAGGTAAAGAGTGACTCGGAGGAGGAACAACCTGAGCCTGCCCATGTAGGCAGAAGGAGGCATGCCCAGTATGCCCAGGCTTTGGCAAAGAGGCAACGCATAGCACATACACTGACACGGTAGGGACCCAGGGAATGACATCTCTCTCTGACTTGCACATGCAGTAAAAGGGATGCCAAACATGACACTACCTGTGCTTTACCATGTATAGGGAGTGTACTATGTGCATCCAACATAGTCAGTCCTCCAGCACCATCCTCAATAGTGGCACAGCCACAAGATAAGTCACTCTTCCTATCAAATGCTGAATGTAGTAGTATGTTCTGCTAGTTGTATCTATGCTATGGATGTGAACATGCAAGGGAATCGGGTGGCTGAATGGGATGGCAGCAGATAGTGAACACCTATATGGGCAGCATGAAATCCATAACAAATACTGTCAACATAGTAGGCAGTACTAGACAAGGTGATAAATCCCACTGCAGTACATGTGGTGGCCCAAATATGTGTCCATAGGACAGACACATGCATACCACTGAGGGTCACATACCCAACAACAGCCTCAGCAAGCAGGACAGGTGTAGATGACCATAAAGAAAGGCTGTGCTAAGGCCTCCAATTGATGGCAATGGAGAACAACCCCTCCAGACCTACACAGACAGACTACAACAGGTCTGGCAGTTGTATGTTAGTTCTGAAAGGTAAGAAGTCTGAAATTGAAATATAGGTCAATACAACCTAAGATCTGTACACTGCTGATATGCTTCTAGTCTGTATGATAGGTGAGAATACAAACGAAATGGAAGCCAACAGAGTACCTGAAATACCAGTACAGTTATAGCAAATGTTTACAGGATAGGTTGTTGCATGTGTACAATATGCAGGGGTCTGTGTGTTAGGTGGTCATGTGTTATATATTGTGTGGAAGTGGTCAGCATGTAGGCATGGAGGATTGTGTCTCGGTGGTCTTTAGCCAGTACTGTTGATGACAGGGCCATGTTCTGACAACTGCAGTGCCAACCACAATGCATCCCAGCAAGACCCAATTCATCAGTCATCCATACTCATGGTTCAGATGTCAGTATCTGTCACCATCTGAAAGATGAACATGCCATGAATGTGGGCCCAGACATACACACAGTACACAGGAGCAAGTACCCTAGACAGAGTACATAAAATGTAACTGTCAACTCCACACACCTTTGGAATTGTACATACAGGTTAGCAGCACATTAGTTGTTGGTGTAGTATGGAATACTGATGTAGTCCGGCCAATCACTGGCAGACCACAAAAGGCACAGTTATGAAGTAATGAGAGACTGCCTATGCATAAGGGGAATGTCCCAGGTATATCTGTGAGTCAGCTGCAAGAAGCTTCCATATCACACATGCACTCAGCTCACCCACCATCAGCCACAGGTTTATCACAGGTCATATCCCTGCTGTTGGGAATGAGTACAGTATGACCCACACTTCTGTATGGGAATACCCACAGAATTCAGCATGCTGAAGAGGTGTCCCACGCAGGTGTGTCCCTAACTGTAAGCAGCACCCTGCCAGCATCCAGACCAATGGATTAATATAGACAGGAACGATTGCCATTAAAACCTTGCACACTTACCCTGTCACCCCAGGGGAATCCAGTGGCTCACAGCCTGGGACTGTAGGAGTGACAAAATGCACTGGCTTGCTACAGATGGCTGGCATCACTACCAAATGCCCTACAGTCCTCTGTCAAAGGCCTGTGCCTCAACTGTACTGCCAATGTATGTTATTTCATGGAGTCCCAACTAACAACATAACACAGTCCACAGAACACAAATGCAAGGCCATGTTGAGAAATCCCAGTAGCATGCCCACCATGTCCTACTGCATGAACTGGGAACAACCCCTAAATACCACTGGGATGAAGGGACAACTACAGGGATACTTCTCAGATATCACTCGCATAATGTTAGGATAGAATAACAGTGTGGGGTGAAGTCTGAAACTCTGATGTGTGCCCATACTACCCTGGCCTGCAAACCCAGTAATGGGTGGCTACAAACCTGCTCGTAAACCACAATGTGAAGGGGAACTGACCAGATATATGAGCCCTGCCTCTGTGCATCCTGGGTGAATCTGTACAGCTGAGAGGTATGGCCACAGCAGGATATGGCCATTCTGTTACGTCGATAGATGTACAAGCAGGAGATGCTCAGCCACCACAGTACCAAGGTGCTGGATCATTTATACAGACCCATCAGCAAGTGCCTGCAGCTACCCCTCCAGAATGGCATGAGTGTGCAAGAATATGTAGGCTACAGACCACAATACTGGACACAGCTTCATTCATCTTGTATTTCCCAGGAAATAACTGTGAGCAAATAAGTATATCTGTCAGGAGTTGATGACATAATACATCACAGAGTAAAACAGTACATATGTCTGAATATCTCTGCTATCATCAACCATGTAACACAAGCAGCACAGACACAATAGGTACAGTATCCCACTATCTTTCGCCCATTGTGACTCCATATGGTCAACCTGTCTACAGATATCCTGCAGAAACAGGTCGCTAGCTGTAGGTGTAGAACACCAAATCCTGGACTGGAGTACAAACTACCTGGAATGGATTCACAAACTCAATACACAAGGTCATACTGAGCATGCTCATATGCTTAGAGAAATGAAGGCCATGTCTGACAACAAAATACAGAAGGTCATACTGGGCATGCTCCTACACTTAGAGAAATGAAGACCATATCTGACAACAACAGTGGACTATACATATATGTCAGTCTCAGATGTCTGTGCACACACACCACATTGCACACCATTCATGCTTTGCACACACATTGGATAGGAATACTCACACATATCCAAGGCTAGCACACTATAATAGGTCAAACATACACACACACAGATGTGTGGGGAAGAAAAAGACAGACAGTGACAGAGAGATTTTTATCATGAGGCCTGTCCCACCCACCCACCACACATCCAATTGGCCAATATCACATGATGTGCCGATGTCAATCACTGTAGACATTTGCTTTTGGTAGCCCTCAGCCCTATAGTGTCTGTGGTGTTTGTGATGACTGTGTAACATGACAGTACAAATCAGTATTTATCTAGCATTTGTATACCCAGTCCAGTCAAATGTAAAGTTCTGTGTGACTGAGTGTTGTGTGTGTGTTTCCAGAGGAATGGTTTATGGCCCATTCACACACACTGCACTTCCCATTGCCCATGTTAACACTCATGCTGATGTCAGTCACCTTGAAATAACCCTCTGGCCAAGTCTCAGCCCCATAAGCTCTGTGGCACTTGCAATAACTGTGTAATGCTATAGCATGACATACTAGTTAGGTAGGAGTTCTAACCCCGGAGATAGCAGCTGTGAAACTGCGTGTGTGGAGATTAATGATTTTGAGGCCATTCACAGTCACTACACCTCCCATTGCCCTACTTTAGCAAGCCTGCTGAAGTCAGTCACCTTGCAATACCCCTTTGGACAAAAAAACAGCCTTATAAGCTCCGTGGTGCATGCAATAACTGGGTAATGTGGTATTGTAACATGCTAATTATGTAGGAGTACTAATCCCAGAGATGGTAGCTATGGAACTCTGTGTGTGTGTGTGTGTGTGTGTGTGTGTGTGTGTGTGTGTGTGTGTGTGTGTGTGTGTGTGTGTGTGTGTGTGTGTGTGTGTGTGTTTGTGTGTGTGTGAGGAGATTAATGAGTTTGAGGTGATTCACAGTCACTACACCTCCCATTGCCTTACTTTAGCAAGACTGCTGATATCAGTCACCTTGAAATACCCCTTTTGACAAGAGCCAACCCTATAAGCTCCTTGGTGTGTGCAATAACTGAGTAATGCTATAGTGTAACATACTAGTTAGATAGGAGCCCTTTTCCCAGGCATGGCAACTGTGAAACTCTGTGTGTGTGTGTGTGTGTGTGTGTGTGTGTGTGTGTGTGTGTGTGTGTGTGTGTGTGTGTGTGTGTGTGTGTGTGTGTGTGTGTGTGTGTGGTGTGTGCGTGTGTGCGTGTGTGCGTGTGCGTGTGTGTGTGTGAACAATCATGATTTTGAGTCCATTCACAGTCACTACACCTCCCATTGCCCTACCACACTCTCCAAAGCTAAGAATACAGCATCCATGGGACTAGATGACATCCCGGGCTGTGTACTACATGAACTACAAAATGAAATGGCACCTCACCTAAGTCTCATGTTTAATCATAGCCTCACCTCAGGCTTTGTGCCCACTGGGTGGCACACAGCTACAGTTATCCCACTTCACAAGGGGGGTCCACCTTTGATCTTGAGAACTACAGCCCTATCAGTCTGACAAGCCTGATCTGCAAGGCCATGGAACGTATTATCATGGAACTTATAAACAAAGACATTGGCAGCCTTCAAACACTGGACCCCACCCAGTTTGGGTTCGTGAAGGACCGATCTTGTCTCCTGAACCTGATTGACTTCTTTGAATCAGTCTCCAAAGTTGTGGACGAGGGTAAGGCAGTCCACACAGCCTGTTTGGACCTCACCAAGGCCTTCGAATCTATCCCCCACTCTGGAATCATAGATAAACTTAATAAGCTGGGCATTAATCCCTACATCACTTGATGTATTGCCAACTGGCTCACTGACAGAACCCACACTGTAAAAGTAGCTGACTCCAAATCCAGCTCCAGACAAGTGACAAGTGGAGTATCTTGGGGTTCAGTCCTGGAACTGCTCCTGTTTGGCATCTACTTTTCTGAAGTACAGGTCAACACTAAGGGACTCTGGCTAACAAAGGTCCCAGATGACTGCAAACTGGGAGCCATTATTGAATCCACAAATGATGTGGATATTTTACAAAAGGGCCTTACAGAAACAGATGCTTATTGCCAGAGCCATGGGCTCAAGCTCAATGCCAAGAAATGTATAGTTATCCTCTTTGGGAAAAAACACGTACCCGTGAATTACCACATAGGTGGCAGTACACCAAACAATGAAAGTGTGATGAGACTTAGGGACACAGGTGGACAGTGGTCTCATCTTCGATAATGACATGGCCACAACAGTCAGGAAATCCTCCTATGTGACACACCTCATCACTAAGGGCTTTTCATCCAGAAAAAGGAGGTCATTGTCCCACTGTACTCATCCCTCATTAGACCCATTATAGAATACAACACCCCATTTGGTATGTACCTCTCAAGACAACTGTAACAACTGGAAAGGCTGCAGAAATACCTCACTAAACGAATCACAGGCCTAAAGCAGATGCCCTATGCTGGCCATCTAAAAAAACTCCAGCTATACTCTGTTGCATGTCGTCTACTCAGAGGCAATCTCTGCTTAACATACAAGGCCATGTTAAACCCAGAGCTGTTGGACATGCTACACCTAAAGAAGTCCCAGTCCCTCAGAGCCACATGCTTCAGAGATCTAAACTTTGTCATCACAATGAACAAAACATGCTGGAGGGATAGGTTCCTGACCCAGAGACTCCCCATTAGACTCTTTGGGCCTCTTCAAAAGGAACCTTGATGATTGGATGTGAGATAGGAAATTCACCCTGGGGATCATGTCAGTCGCCCTGCTAGACAGAGGTCCATGGAAGTAAATATTGTGGGAAGAAATAGCCAAGGAATTGTTATGGCTAGGCTTGTATAGGCCCTAGGGCCGATAGACGAGTACCATCCTATAAACCTATGAACCTATTTAGAAATCCTGCTGATGTCAGTCACCTTGAAATACCCTTTGGACAAAGGCCAGCCTTATAAGCTCTGTGGTGCATGCGCTAACTGCATAATGTCACATGCTAATTAGTTGTGATTTCTAATCCCAAACATGAAAACTGTGTGTGTGTGTGTGTGTGTGTGTGTGTGTGTGTGTGTGTGTGTGTGTGTGTGTGTGTGTGTGTGTAGGTTAA
Organism: Protopterus annectens; assembly: GCF_019279795.1. NCBI lineage: Eukaryota > Metazoa > Chordata > Ceratodontiformes > Protopteridae > Protopterus > Protopterus annectens. The sequence goes on from NC_056726.1 coordinate 1,328,642,207, forward strand.
TGATTTTGAGGCCATTCACAGTCACTACACCTCCCATAGCCCTACTTTAGCAAGACTGCTGATGTCAGTCACCTTGAAATACCCCTTTGGACAAGGGCCAGCACTATAAGCTCCATGGCGCATGCGATAACTGTGTAATGTTATAGTGTAATATACTAGTTAGGTAGGAGTTCTAATCCCAGACATAGCAACTGTGTGTGTTTGTGTGAGAGAGTGTATATGTCCTTGGTAATACCTGATATTATGGACATTCACACTTACTACTCTCCCCTTACCCCTCCTTTAGCATTACTGCTGATGTTAGTCACCTTCAAAGATACCTGTGGAGGGCTCTCCAACATGTAAGCTCCATGGCACATGCCATAAATGCAGAACAATGTAGTAGCAGTAACTACACAGGTATGGGTTTGAATCTCATCTGTGGCAAGTGTTTGTGTGTGTACCTCAAAGATTTTGGCCCCATTTATACCCAGTACACATCTCAGATCCTGACTTTAGCAGTCCTGCAGATATCATCCACCTTAGAAGTACCTGCTGCCAATCATAAACCATGTCAAGTCAGTGGTGCATGTGGTAAATGCATAATATAATGGTTCTTATAGATTGTTAGATAGAGGTTTGACCCTCACCCCTGGCAAATGTAAATGTGTGTTTAAAGTAAAATTATTTTTGGGATCTCTCACCCACTACATCACCCAATGCCAGTATTTACAAGGGATAGTGATGTTCCTCACCTTAGAAGTACCTTGGGACAACATTCACCCTATAAGCTTCATGGTGCATGTGATAAATACAGTACACTATAGTAGCAATACATAGCTAGTTAGGTGTTTGAATCTCAGCTCTGGCACCAAGCATCTGTTTCTGTAAGGCCCTTTTGTAGAGTATCCACATAATTTGGGGATTCAATAATAGGTCCCAGTTTGCAGTCATCTGCGAACTTCGTTAGCGAGAGTCCCTTAGTGTTGGCCTGTACTTCAGAAAAGTAGATGCCAAACAAGAGCGGTCTCAGGACTGAACCCTGAGGTACTCCACTTGTCACTTGTCTGGAGCTGGATTTGGAGTCAGCTACTTTTACAGTATGGGTTCTATCAGTAAGCCAGTTAGCAACCCATTGGGTGACGTAGGGATTAATGCCCAGCCTAGTAAGTTTATCTATGATTCCAGAGTGGGGGATGGTGTCAAAGGCCATGGCAAGGTCTAGATAGGCTGTGTGGACTACCTTACCCTTGTCCATGGCTCTGGAGACTGATTCGAAAAAGTCAATCAGGTTCAGGAGACAAGATCGTCCCTTCACGAACCCAAACTTTGTGGGGTCCAGTGTTTGAAGGTTGCCAATGTCTTTGTTTATAAGTTCCATGATAATACTCTCCATGGCCTTGCAGATAAGGCTCGTCAGACTGATGGGATGGTAGTTTCCGGGATCCAAGGTGGATCCCCCCTTGTGGAGTGGGATAACTGCAGCTCTGTGCCACTCAGTGGGCATGAAACCTGAGGTGAGGCTATGATTAAACATGACACATAGGTGAGGTGCCAGTTCATATTGTAGTTCATGTAGTACACAGCCCGGGATGTCATCTGGTCCCATGGATGCTGTATTCTTAGCTTTGGAGAGTGCATTTTTTACCTGTGTGGCCGTTATTACTGGAATTTGGCAATCTTCCGGTATTGAGATGGGCCATTTAGGGGGTGAGAGGGGGGTGAAGTTGGCACTGAATCGATCTGCCAGGATATTGGCAATATCCTTGGGATCAGTATATTTAATGCCATTCTGTTTTAGCTCAGAGCAGATCTGAGCATTGCCATTTAGATTCTTGACATAGATATAGAATGCCTTGTGGTTGTCTTTGGAATCTTTGGCAATTTTATTTTCGTAACTAGTTTTGGAGGATTTTATGAGGGATCTCAGTTTCTTACTGAGGCTGGTAAGGGAGTTTTTTGCATTCTGGGATTTTCCTCTTTTCTGCAACAGTTTCTTCCTTTTGTTGTAAAGTTTGTTTATGGCAGGGGACCACCAGATTGGCTTCCTTTTTTTAGATGAGAGCATCTTGGTTCTATTTGGGATGGCACAATTCATGCATGAGTGGATGTGCTCGTACAGTGCCTTAGTGTAGGATTCAGCAGTTGAACGTTCAGTTCCCATCTGCATGGGTGTCATGAAGTTTGTCACTTCTGACTTGAGTAGCATGAAGTTGGCTTTGGAGAAGTTTTTTATAGAGGTTTCCTTACTGGGGGGTGGGGGTGGGATGTGGATGTTAAAGGTGATTAACTTATGGTCAGACCTGACTAACGAGGGGGTGACCATAGGTGTGGAGCATCGATTTCCCATGTTGGTAATGACCAGGTCTAGGATATTGGAGCCCCTGGTGGGACTATGGATTAGTTGATCCAGGGCATTGGAATTTATGAATTCCAAGAACCATTGGGCAAAGGTGTTGGTACATGAGTAATTTTCCCAGTTAATGGCAGGGTAGTTAAAATCACCCAGTATTAGGGTGTTTGGTTCTATCTTAATATTTTCCAGTATGTTTAGAAAGGTGTAGTGAGAATCTTGGGGTATGGTGGGGGATCTGTAGCAAGCTACAATTTGGATTGCAGTCTTACCTAGTGTTAGTTGCACCTGGAGAATTTCAGACGCATTGTGTTGGGCAACTAGCCTGGTGGTGTGAATATCCTTGGTGAATATTGACATTCCTCCACCTTTAGTGTTTCGGTCCTGGTTTGGTGGCCGAAAAGTGTGGTAAGAGTTGTAGCCTGGTATTGCAGGGGTGCACTCTGGAGCCTTGAACCAGGCCTCAGTTACTGCACAGATATCGATGTTCTCCATTTTTAGGAGTGCCTCGAGAGAGTGCATTTTGAGGTTTAGACTTCTAGCATTGAGTAACATTACCTTCAGATTTTGCATGCTTTTACCTGTTACGGTGGTGGTTTTGTCCTTTGAACTTTGCCTAAAAAGGGCACTATAGGGGTGGCAAGAGCCTTAGCCAGTAACCTGAATCCCAGGGGAGACAGGTGCACACCATTACTGGCAAAGCATCGTGGTCTGTCAATCATGTCGTCCCAGGCAGACAGATACTGGATCCCCTTTGAATGACACCAGAAGCTTAGCCAATTGTTGAAGTCAATCATTTTGTCCTTATATTGTGTTATCATTCTGGGCGAAGGCAGTATGCTACTCAGGGCTAGGGTCATGCCTGCCTGGGCCACATGATCAGAGAGCTCTTCCATGTCTCTTTTCATGTAGTCCAGGGAGGTACGTCTCAAGTCATTCACTCCAACATGGACAATGACAGAGTCATATTTGTGCTTGTTGTGGAGTGACTTGAGTGCATGCATTATGTGGCAGATCCTGGCACCCGACAGGCAGCCGACTGTAATTTTCTCCTTGTTCAACCTGGTGAGAGGGACATCAGTGTGTCGGACTATAGAGTCACCTATGACTAAAGTGTTAGGTACATTGTCTTGCCTTAGGGGCTGTTGCTGGGTGGCACACTGGTGTTGTGAACTATGTGACACTTTGGTTGTGATTGGTGTTTGTTTATGTTTCATCTTCAGGGGTCCTTGTTGCTTGGGCAGGTTACAGTTAAGGGCCTCTGCATATGTGGATTTAGTGTTGCTATATGTGGGTGTTGGTGGTGTGGGTTTAGAAGGGCTATGAGTTGCTTGAGGTGTAGTGTGGGTGTTAACCTTCTCCTCTTGACTGTCTAGCACAATCTTGGGTGGAGAGAGCTTTGCTTCCATTTTGGCTATGTAAGTGCATCTCTCACAGGTTGTAGTGTTGGGTGGTAGAAGGAGAGGGTTGTCTGTGTACATGAGGCAATTGCTGCATTGCCCCAGTATGTCCAGATTCACCAGGTGGACAGGAGAAATCACCGGTCTTTGACAAGGAGTCCTGCCATGACCTTGGACTCCTGGATGCACCAGCACAGCACCCGAAAGCACACACCTTCCCCCTTACTGCCATAGTGCCTGCAAGGGGAAGCTACAACCAGTTATGAGATGTATTCCCACCTCTTGGGTTTAAGTAGGGCTGATTTCCCGCACTTTTCCATGATTGACTGGTTTTGAAAAGGCTAAGCTATGGGCAAACCTGCTTATCTAAGGTTGGCATTGTTTAAAGAGGTATACCACTGGGCACAATGAGTTAGCTGGTGCACACATTGCTTATACCTCCTATGCGGGCCTGTGCAATGCTTAGCATTGCTTACATTAGACTTTGCATTATATTTGCTTTTTGGCATTGATTTCTTAATCATTACATCTTATATATCTGCCTGGTATCCATGATTAATGTGTATGTACACTCTGTGGGGTCCTTGTGTTTTATTGGGGACTTCAACACTCTATTACAATTACACCTCACTTCTGGGCTTACTCCAGTTCACATATTTATGTTACATAGTGGGTTATGGAACATATGACTGTATACTGATTCATTTCACAGGTTCAGTTTGGTTTTACTATGGTGAAGACTTGTTTGCTGATGCCTCATTCTTCTGTACTTCTGTGATGGCTTGGTGGTTAACTACTGAAACTGTGGTGTATAGGATCCTGGCATCGAGACCTGCATGGCTGTTTATTTTGTTGATGGGCAGAACAAGGGCCATTGGATACAGAGTGATTAATGCACTTTTGAGCATTTGTAAGCGGGTTTGCATGGGTTTGCACGACGGCAGGCAATGCTAACCTGCCGTTACATCTGCTTACAGAGAGTTAGCTTCAGAACTGCTTAACCAGTGTAGGCATTGCTTACTGCCATGCAAATGGGCCTAAGCCCACTTACTAGTGCTTAAATATGCTTATTACTGCTTATTTGTGCTTAAACCTGCTTACTAGTGCCTTATTTATTATGACACTGACACCTCACATGTCCATTTACTGCAGTACTCCAGTTTATAAAAATATGTTATTTAGTGGGTTATGCAACATAAATATTACTCATAACGTGCTTTGCCATGGACAATGGAGTTTGCTGCAGTGGGACTCGAACTGGGAATGTCTGCTCATAAGGCAAATGCTCTGCCCACTACACTATTGCTATGCTGCTTCATTTGCATATATCTTCCTTGTTATCTTCTTCAGCCATTTAAGCTGCATTAACCATAGCTAAGCGCTGGGCACACCCACGCACTTACGGTTAGCTTTCATGGGATTTAAAAAAATAAATAAAGGGATTGTTCATTTTATTTATGTATACTGTTGCTGATGTACACAAGGGGGACTGTTGGTGGGGATATGTGGACACCTATGAGCAGTCTCGTTTATTTCTTACCCTTTTCTGCTGTTATTCATTGTGGGGTCGTGTATATTCTGAGAGCTCTGCTCTCAGGCATACCCCCTGCACTCTTACATGCTCCATGTAAGCCTAGGAGCTCAGGCAGTGCACATCATTATTATGCATGGCACGCTGCCATCCTGCTCCTAGACGGCCGTCTCCATGCAGGACTAAGCTAGTCCTGCATGGAGGAATAGTAAATCTGGGGGCATGAGTAGAAATGTAACATTTTAAAATACAACTGTTAACAGAAGTCAGACAAAGGTAAGATAATCTGACAGTATTTTGATTAAACATCAGAAATACACTCATAGGAATTTAGAAATTATGCTCTTGTTTATGGCATTTACCACAAGCATGAACACTAATACTGACATTGAGTTGTCATGTAAAATCAAGTAAAATAGTACTGAAATAACTGTTACACACATAATCATGAATTGCAGATTATTTTGTGGGATAGACCACATTTTTTACATATACATATATTATACTATGACTACATTAGTTGTTGTTGTCTTTCGGCTTTTCCCGGTTAGGGATCGCCATAGCGGAACTCCGGTCCGCTAATGATTGGCAGTAGATTTTCATGAACGCCGAGGTGCCAGCTCAATGTTCAACCTTCAATGAAGGCACGCCCATTTATGCATGTCTTTCGAACGCCCACCCAACCACGGGGAGGACATGCAGTAGCCTGGTATTGCAGGGGTGCTCTCTGGAGCCTTGAAGTAGGTCTCAGTTACTGCACAGATATCGATGTTCTCCATTTTTAGGAGTGCCTCGAGAGAGTGCATTTTGAGGTTTAGACTTCTAGCATTGAGTAGCATTACCTTCAGATTTTGCATGCTTGTACCTGTTACGGTGGTGGTTTTGTCCTTTGAACTTTGCCTAAGAAAGGCACTATAGGGGTGGCAAGAGCCTTTGCCAGTAATCTGAATCCCAGGGGCGACAGGTGCAGACCATCTCTGGCAAAGCTATCTCCTTATAAAATGCTTTGTATTTACAGCTTTTAAGAGAATCAGTATTTAGTCTTCCTCACAACCAGATCATGATGAAATGGGGTCCTAGGCAGGGTAATGGACCAGCCCCCCACCACACACATAGCCCTTCCAGTGTCCCTTTGCTTGTCTCTCTCTCCCCAGTTACCATACATACTGTTCAATATGGTCTGTGTGCATAATATGTTCTTCTTTACTTTTACAGTTATTACAGATATATGGATTTAATTTAAAACTATTATTTCAAATGTTATATCTCAAACACTGATGGTCATTTAATAAACAAACCAAAACAGGTGCACATTGAAAACAGACAGCATGAGCAACAGTAAACTTTGCTTTCCCTTGAAGCTCACACATATTGAAAATGCATCTAGCCAGTGGTGATTATATATATATATATATATATATATATATATATATATATATATATATATATATATATATATATGTATAGGAACACTACTAAATCTCGAACGTTTGAAATCTCGAATTTAAAATGCTCGAGACCATGTAGCCGAAATCGCATATTACCGAAATACCAGAAGCCCGAAATTCAAAATCCCAATGGTAAGGGATTTTGAGTTAGCGCTTCTGGTGTTGCGGTTCAGGTAAGTATGTGTGTGTAAGTGTGTTTGTGAGGGGCTTTAGTGTGTGTGTGTGTGTGTGTGAGGGGCTATAATATGTGGGTGTGAGTTTGCCTTGTGTGTATGTCTGTGCGATCTCGGAGTTGGAATATTAAAGTCGGGGAGTGTGGGGGGCACTATCTTTAGTGTAGGGTGGTTTGTTTGGTTATGGGGGAGGCTGTGTATGTGTTTGTGTGTGTGCTGTATGTATGTAGTACTTTCGCGATTTTGAATTTCGCGCTTTTAAAATGTCGGTAATGTGTGGTTTAGGGATTTTAGTCTCGGTATTGTTGGCTTCGGGAATGTGTAGTTTCGGTATTACGTAGTGATTCCATATATATATATATATATATATATATAGATATATATATATATATATATATATATATATATATACTTTACTATTATTCTATTATATGCTGCTGAAAATTAGATTATCGTTCACAAAATGTGAAGTGTATGGGATAGCCGAACACAGTTATGCAAAAGCAGTAGTGCATTTGCATAAATGTGTTCAAGAAAGTCTACGGAGATTGCAGTACAGTGGGGATTGGAAATGTATCCATATCCCCACTGTAGTGTGATCTCAGAGTTGGAATATATTATTAGCAGGAGGTGTGGGAGGCACAGCCCCCCTTACAGGAGGAGTGCAGGGGGTCTTGTCCCCCCCCCATGCATACCTCTCAACTGTACAGATTTTTGCAGAATATCCAGATTTTTGCCTCATAATTTTGGATTGTTCCTCATAAAATTTGTGTTATTTTGGTAAATCACTGAAGATTGAAGTCACTTAATATTACTAAATAATGACAGATATTTGAGTTGCAGACTTCATATCCTTCAGAAAATACATATTAATGCAAAACCTGTTATTCTAGCAACTTTCTATGTTTATAAAAGCAATATTTAAATTCTGTTCCTATTTTTGGGTCTTTGTCCCCACATTCTTTCTGGCTTTATCCAGATTTCCTGCACTGAGAGGTTGAGAGGTATACCCACCTGCAAAAATATGATGTCATATAGGAGCTTGATTTACATCAGCTCCTATACAGATATCATGTGATGTTTTTGATGACAATGTCGACTCAAATGAGTTGACCATTTGGGTCGACATTGTGATGCAGTCGAGATTCCGGTTTCGAAGGTTTACTTCGATATTGCGAATGGAAATTATTTAGCCTTTCGCAGTATTGATAGTATATATATATATATATATATATATATATATATATATATATATGTATATTTATATATATATATATATATATATGTATATGGATATAGATATAGATACAAATATATAGAGATATATATAGATATATGTATGTACTTGATGTTTGTGTGTGCGCGCGCGTCAGTGTGTGTGTGTGTGTGTATGTATATATATATATATATATATATATATATATATATATATATATATATATGTATAAGCATGTGATCTTTGATTTCCCTTCCTGATTGCTTTAAATTGTATGCCTTGCTTAATACAGTAAAATTTTGTTAGAGTGAATTTTAAATGCATACTTTTGAACATTTTTTCCAGTAAGCAGTGAAATAAAATGTACAAGTTAGTAATTACAAAAGTACCCATTTCAGAACATTTCACCCATAAAATGATATTCAGACTGATGTCATTATAATCTACCAATATCTGTACTCAACAAGTATGGCTATTAAATCAACTGTGTACATATCCTATGTCTGATTGCGATAAAAATGGTCACAATAAAGTATTCTAATTTGCTTCACAAAACTGCTGCACACTAGTCCTGTTAAGTCAGACTAATGACATTTTAACTTTATCAGCTCAGCAGGGTCTGTACTTTTTATCTACAGACATCCCAAACCAGGAAATTATAGTTAAACTGTTCAATGCATGCTTCTCAAAAGTCTGTGTCAAAAATAAATAATAATAATAATAATTATTATTATAACCAAAGTCCCATCAACTTTGTTTCATACAAACACAAAATAGCCAAAGTATTTAAACTTAATTCACAAACACATGCACACTACCCCTGCAAAGCCAGATTAAAGACTGTTTAAAACTTACATGATAAGAGCATAAGGTACTTTCATCCACTGAGAGCCCCCCAGCAGTACGATAGCCACTATGTTGACAGTGTACACCACTTATTGCTATGAAGAAATAAATGACATGTACTTTATTGGTAACTTTGGATGAACTACATTAAACTGTATGAAGATCACTTGCTTCATACCGTAAGGTCCAGACAAATGCAGTGCAATTTAAATAGAAGTGTATTTATGAGAACATAAGAAACATTAATTACATGATAACAGTTGCTAAGTCAAGATGCACAATCTGTGCAGAAGTAAAAGTCATCTGAATAATTCTACATCAAAGATAGCTATTACTAAAGCAGAGGTTGCTGGTGTGAAACAACTTTGCATTTCTGTGCTTTATCTACAAATGTAGTGTCTGCTGGCTTTGAAGAATAAATTACCTATGTTGCATTAAACATGGTGTGCTAGTGATATTGCATAATATTTCCTGACTAGATCAGCCACTCACTAGGGATGGCTGATAAAGAATGATAACAGGTTCAAAGTTACTAGGCATGCAGTCCAGTAGACCATTAGAGAGCCTAGATCAAATTTGCAATTGCACCAAAGCATTGTCTGGTTAAGTGACTATCTCAATGTCACACAGTAGGTAAATGAAGGTGGAAAGATTCAAACCCTGCACAAGTAAGAAGCTAAAAGAGTAAAAGCTTAAATGATTATCAGAACATGTTCTGCATCAAACTGTGCAACTCTGACTGACATTGACTGACTGTAATCCTCAGTAATTTACCAAAGGAAAAAGATGATTAACGTTACTGTAGCCAAGGTGCAGGGATTGAGTCTGAGTAAGTCACTTAATTAAATTGTCTTCTCTAACTGTAGTATTAAATACACACACATAAGTACACACACACACACACACACACACACACACACACACACACACACACACATACACCTTTGTAGCTCATACCTCCATTTCATAGCAGTGCACAATGAACCTGATCTCCGTAAGAAAATTCCACCACCTGCTGTGAAATTAAATTTCATGCCAGGACAGACATAAGAGTGCTGTGCATGCATGCCTGCTCTTGTCTCAGCTCATAGGCTGAGGCTAAAAGTATCCATAAAGCAGTATGGTATATTGACACCACAGAAAGAAAAATATTAAGGATGAGCACACCAAGGGAAAAACATTTCTGCATTGTTTTTATGTTGAACAAAGCAGACATTTATTTTATTAATATTTGGTCAAGCCCCTCCACAGCCAGCACCAGGCTCTAGGCAGCTACCTAGGTCACCTAGTGCTGGATCCAACATTTGCTAACAAAAACACTTCCATAATTTATTTAGGGATGACTGAGTGGTGCTCCTCAAATCCTTTATATCACCAGTAATCAAATGGATTTTACTTTAACTCTAGTTAGCTGTTAGACAGACAGAGGGACCAGATTTACAGGAGTTCATTATAGCAGCTACCAAAAATAGAAAAATAAGTCATTATCATATTTGCACCTGTCATACCAAGTGCATACCCATAGGTATGCCCAAGCACATTCACTGTACTCATACAAGTACAATACCTTCACACCTTACATACACAGTTAGAAACTGCTGACTACTCAGAGATTAGATTTTAAACCATCATCTTCTTGAAAGCTAAAATCATAGGTTCATAGGCAAGTACTAGGCTAGCTGCTTATGGGACATTTTAACCCTAGCCACTTTCAGAGGTGAGAACCAAACTTGTATCTTCTGTCTCTAAAGTAAACACTTTATTATACCAACCCCAACACTTATATCAATGAAATGTTTATAAAAAGGTAGGGAACCAGTTGCTTAATAAAAGGATTAACTTTTTTTTCCACCTTTGTCCTAGCCTATAATGTAGTAGAACAACATAGAAATACAATAAATCACAAAATGCATATACTTATATCATCAGTTATGCACACATTCAAAATAACTTTGATCAAATAATTGCCTATATATGCAATATCATCTTTTAAATTTTTATTTAAATAACTGTAGTATTTATTACAACCACTGTATGTACATATGCTTGCTGCTAAATCTGATATGTAATAACATCCCTGGGAAGTTCTATATTCATATAAAGCAACATGCTGTATTTAGGGCTGCATTGTATTAAATACTCAGTAAACTACCAATGTGCAATATACTTCAATAACAGAAGTGAATGCCAAAATACCTTTTCCTAAGGTATAATATCTTAAAAATATATTACTTTCCATTTTACTGTGGAATTTGTATATATTTTCCTAACATGAATGGCAAATACATTTAACACACGTGACCATTTACTGAAATACATTATCTTAATTTATGTTCACAAATAAATTATGCAGATTCTCCATACCCTCAATGCAAGAAATCTGCACAAAGATTGAAATGGGGAGTCAAAGATACATGTGATGTATGCACTCCACCAAGTGAGTTAGTGCAAGATGTTGGCTGTGGAAGAAAGGAATTCATTTGTGGCAGTTTTGGAACTTTTTCAGATATGAAAAAAAACATGGTATTCAAGCAAAATTAACTAACCAAAAAAGTCACTCAAGAGTGCTAATATTCCACCCTCAAAAGACATTCAAACCTTATTTTGTTGCCCAAGTGAAGAATTCTGAGGTGAACATTCATTACGGCAGAATGGGACAGAAAATAGATCGCAGTATGGAAAAACTGCAAGAGGTCTTAATACAAAAATAACAGATCTTTTATTTTTTGCCATGCATGTTAAAAGTTTCCTCTGCTAATGCTGATGGTCTTGGTGAAGTGGTGGAAGCACTGAGTGCAGGCCAAGAAGAGGTGAGACAGAAAACATTGTAATGTGGAATATCACAACAATCTATGAATCTTGTGCAGGAAGCTGTGTTAATGATTTTTCTGATAAACTATCCTGTATTTGTGAAAAACTGAATCAATTGGAATAAACAGTAAACCAAAGAGTCCAAATACAACAGTCAGTTTTTCAACTAAAAACTCATGATGTACAGCAAGAACAACAAATTAGTTTTTTTGAAGAAAAAATGGATGAGTTGAACTTTGATCATAATAAGTTAAAAGAAAGCTTCTGAAAATTTGAAAAATCCAATATTTTCACAAAAGAACAACTATTGGAGTTGAATCTCATGTTGGAAGTAAGACTTTACCTATAGACTGTGTTCCATAATCACTGGACATTCAGCAAGGACTGGATGAGGTTATGCAAAGTATTTTTAAAGAATTACTTGATTTAGAAAATAATCTGAATTTTGAATAGGGAGGGTGCACATAGCTTAGCTTTTAAAAATCTGGATAGAATTGGTCACCCAAGAGCAATCATTTTGAAGATTTATACATATAACATCCATGAGATAGTTTTATCAGCATCTATTTAGGAAAAAGGTTTTTCTTGTATGAAGGCAATAAAGTTTCCACGTTTGCCAATTTACGTTATGAAACTGTGAAAGAAAGGAAGAGTTTTGCCACTATTTGAACAGCTCTATGGAAAAAAATGTGAAATCTTTTTTTCCTTTACGTGGCCAAGCTAAAAGACTTCTGGAAAGATATTCTTTTAATATTAGTTAACAAAGCTAAGCAAGAATTAACTGTTTGGGGTGTATTATAAGGCTCCTGAAAGTGTGGGCAATTACCTTGGATAGTCCATGGACATTAGATCTTCAAGAAAATTAAAGGACATATGGACTTCTTTTATGTGCCCTTTTTTTCCTTGTTTCTACACAGTGATGAGGTAGCATTGAGATCCTTATCCACCTTTTCTGAAAATGCTTTCATTAAGGTATGTATAAAAGTTGCACTGAAGAAAGTTGTTTATGGATCATATAAGTTTTCCAAATTACATAGAACATTTCATTTGATGAAACACAGGGCCAAATCTTTTTTTAAGAGACGCACTGGAATACAAAGCAATGTATGTATATAAACCAAATGAATACCTAGGTACAGCATACTATTGCAAAGGGAGGGTCAGCTAGGTTAGCAGGAGTTGCAATTGTAATAAAAATGATTGTATATTTCAGTTAGAAAAGGTTTTCTGTGGAGTTAAGGGAAGAGGTGTATTACTGGTCTCTTTATCATATAAAACAATGACATTTTCATTAAAAAAATGTTTAAGTACCTTTTGAAGATAATACAGATTTTTTAGAGAGTGTTTCTAATGAACTGCAAATATCTGGTAATGATAAAGTTCTAATTGCAGGAGATTGGAATTCTATTTTAGATATCCAACAAGACAGATCATTCCCTCTGAAGAAAAATACTTATCAAGTAGATTTAAAAAAAGAAAATTTAGCTCATGGGAGGATAATTCAGTTCCAAATATATAACTTGTTTATACGTATTTCCCTCTAAAGCAAGTTAAGTTTAAGAACTGACATGTATTTTATGTCACTAGAAGTGCACCAGATAACCCATTTTAAACATCTTTATTAAATTTGAATAAAAATAGGTAAACATACAGTAACAAAAAAAAACTATTTTAATATTTTTCCATTTAAATACAATATGCATCACATTTATTTTCTTTACTATTATCATCAATCCATTACAAAAATGCTGAATTCCTGCCTTCCCTTAAAACTCAGTCCTCCTTCTCCTGAACAGTTTTATGCAAGTATTGTTTCCACAATTTCCATTTACTTCTAATAATTTTCTCCTTCCCTTTTCTAAAGATCCTTATTCCAGTTATTTTATCCCTTTTATGATATGCAGTACCTCAAATATTTTTGGTGTAGACTTTGATTTCAGTTCTCTAATAATTGCTTTTGTTGCAGACAACACAGATAACCCATTTTGACCCTAAATTCATAGCTTGGTTGAATTGTTGTCTAGTAAGAGTTCATATAGGAGACAAGATTTTACAGTATAAGAATAGAAGTAAGGTGTTTTGCTAGTTGGTTTTCTTCACAATCGTTTTTGGATTTTATACAGATTCAAGTAAAATACTATTGGGAATAGAATGAAAATCAACTAGTTTCTTTGAATATGGGACACATTTAAAGTTATAATTTCTGGACACATGAAAACATTTAATATAACTCATAATTTACAGAATTAGGCATTAATTAAAGAAACAGAAACACAAAGTCAAACTCTTTTTCACATGTTATCTATTAATTATGATAAATATCTCCCAATATGGAAGGATAAATTAGAAAGGCTAAATCAACTAAAATTAAATAGAATAATTTATATGAAGCTTTTATAATGCCTTCCATCAGTTACAGTAAGTTGCAGAAAGATTAGTTTTATAATGCAGATCAATTAAGAATAAAACAAATTACAAATATGTGATAGAGATATGTCTGTTATTACTAATTTAGATGCAATAAGAGTAGTAATGAATGATTATTTTGGTAATTAGTATGATGAAATATGGTCAAAAATATTGAAGAACTAATGAATTAGATTAAAGAGATGGATAAACTAAAACCTAGAATAGATAACCCAAAATTATAACACAAGATGTATTTTTGTTATTAAGAGTTGGAACAAGAATAAGGTGCCAGGGCCTGGTAGATTACTATCAGAATTTCATCACTCACTTAATAATAAGATGATACCCTATCTCACTAAAATCATACATTTAATGATCTTACTGAACTGGGGGAAACTCAAAACTATGAATAATGCTGAAATTATTCTGATTCATAAAGAAGGGAAAGATGGGTTAAGTCTAGCTCATTATAGACCTACATCCATATTATACCCATATTATAAAATAATTGCTAAAACTTAACATTTTTTATTAATTACATACTTAATTGATGTATTGCATCCACATCATTTTGGGTTTTGCACCCAAATAAATATGGGTGATGCAAATAAATTATTTTAGGCTTGTATTTTTAATTTTGAACAAAAGCAAGAGATAAAATCTGATGCTTCAAAAGCCTTTGAATATTTAAACAGGAGTATATTTGGCTGATTCTTGAATACTATAGAGTTTCTGACATATTCATGTTGTTAAAAATTGCATTCACATTCTAAAATATATATTAAAACCAATAATAAATATATGCTGAAAATTCTTATAAAACTGGGAATTTGGCAGGGTTGCCCTTTGTCAACAACATTGCTTATAGTAGCTATTAATCTGCTGCTGTACAAACTGGACATACTATTTGAGTCTAGAAGAAGAAAAAATCAAGTGCAATTGTATAGCTTATGCAGATGATTTATTAATTTTAACTTCAAATTATAAGCAAGATATAGAGTCTATTATATGAGTTATGGAACATGCTAAGAATATTGCTAGATATGTAACTAATTATGACAAATATAACAATAGTAACATGTTAGAAAGTAATATACCAATACTTGAAAAAAATACATTTTTACACATTTTATTTCTGCAGATCTTCTGCAATTATTAAGTAGACAATATGCTGTTTAAGTAAAATTGAAAATGTTTTAAAAATGGCACATAATAAGTTAATATCTATTTTAGGAAGTATAAATATGATTCAAAATGTTTATAATGTTTTTGATTTTTGTTTCAGCTTCAAATATTTTAATACCACCTGCAGAGAAATGGTATTCACAAGTAAAAAGTTTAATTGTTATTTTTTTCTGGAGAGGAGGTAATCTCAGGATCCTGTGGTAGGTGCTAACAGCAATGACATTGCAAGGGGGTCTAGTGATGCTAGATATCCACAAGTATATGGTAGCTTGTATCTTTATTAGCATGTTGAATATCCAGTATTCTGATGAAGGAGTATAGAAATTTATAAGGAAGAGATCAACACTATCTTCATGTCCTATATCTGGATTGTTGATAAATTCTGATGACTTTTTGTTTTCGGAATATTATAGACTTTATATTCCAAGTATACTAAAAGTACTGAAAAATTTTGAGTTGCCTTGGGAAGATCATATTATTTCTTTATGTTTTCCAGTAGCTCCAGATATATACCTGCTGAACTGGAGAGAATTTAAAAAACTGTATCAAACATATTATCCAGTAATTTATAGATTTTACCTTGATTTATGCTCTGTCTACAGAGATGACCTATGCAAGAGAAAAAAGTTAATATCTTAGGAAAGAAGAAACAAATAAGGATTGTATATAGAGTACAATGAGAGTTGGATTCAAATAGAGGTTTTCAGGAAAGACTAAATGGGAAATGTTCCGATACTTAGTGGATTAAAATTGTTACTCTAGTATATGAAAACCATAAATCTATAAGAAATAGAGGAGTTCAATATAAATTAGTATTTTTAATTCATTTTTCTCCCAGTAGATTGCATTTAATATATGGTAAAAGTTCAGCATATTGTTGGTATTGTGGTCATGAACCTGCTGATTTGTATCACTGCTAGTGGTTGAGCCCACAAATTAAAAATATTGCAAGAAAATACATGGAGTATTACAAATAATGCTAAATAATGCCAAACCCCACTATCCACTTTCTTAAGCTTAGTCAAACACTCTGTTTGTGCTGTGCTGATGAGGTCATAACAAGGCCGAAATATGCCTATCCACAGCTAGTGGGGTTTGGCTTTATTGGCCGGAAATTGTCCATTAAAATGATGAAACAAGTCATGGGCATTCAGAATCGCCAATTAGTTGAAACACCTGATGTTCATAAGGGTCATTTGCATATATCCCATGTGCCTCTGATACAAGAGGTTTGGGAGGTCACTCAGTGGAAATTCTAGCTTTGCTGGAGTTTTCATTTTGTTTTTACTGATTGATTTTTTCAGTGACATTCTCACTTATTGTTTTAGTTTGTTGTTTGGGATATTTTTGCAGTGACCCTAATGATAATGGACATCAGCTGGGTATAGCAGACTTGTGTTTCTTATGCTTAGCCGAACACTCTGCTTGTGCTGTGCTGACAAGGTCGTAACAAGACCAAAATATGCATATCCACAGCTAGTGGGGTTTGGCTTTATTGGTTTGAAATTGTCCATTAAAATGATAAAACAAGTCATGGGCATTCAGAATTGCCAATTAGCTCAAACATCTGATGCTCATAAGGGTCATTTGCATATATCCCATGTACCTCTGATACAAGAAGTTTGGGAGGTCACTCAGTGGAAGTTCTGGCTTTGCTGCAGTTTTCATTTTGTTTTTACTGATTGATTTTTCAGTGACCTTCTCGCTTATTGTTTTAGTTTGTTGTTTGGGATGTTTTTACAGTGACCCTAATGATAATGGACATCAGCTGGGTATAACATCTCTGTGTTTCTTATGCTTAGTCAAAAACTCTGCTTGTGCTATGCTGATGAGGTCAAAACAAGGCCAAAATATGTATATCCCAAGCTAGTGGGGTTTGGCTTTATTGGACTGAAATTGTCCATTAAAATGATGAAACAAGTCATGGGCATTCAGAATCGCCAATTAGCTGAAACACATGATATTCATAAGGGTCATTTGCATATATCCCATGTGCCTCTATTTTTAAATAAGAAAAAAGAACTGCAAATTACAGCTAAATCCATCATAGGAAAACAAGGACTTGCGCTAAATTATTTAGGAATAGTGTTATGCAAAAATATAAATTAAACAATATTAATAAATTATAAAAACATTATTGAAACAATAAAAATATATATAGAAAAGTGGAATAAAATTATATTAACTTTTGAAGACGGATTGCAATTAATAAAAATGGTCTTATTGCCAAAAATACTATATGTAGCATTAGCAATACAGTTAATTCCTGAAAGATGCATTCTTAAAGAAATAAACTCATGTTTAATAAAAATTTTTATGGTATCCCAAAAAGAATAGGGTAGCTCTAACTCATCACATTAGACCCTGGAAACAAGGAGGACTGAACTTCCCAGAAATAGAAACATATATAAAAGCATCTGTGCTTAAAACTACAATAGACTGGATAAACCCAAATTATTTTGCCAACTGGAAAGAATTAACAACAGCTATATTAACAAATTAATTTAATCTGTTAAAAAAAAATTTAATAGTAGACAAATCAAACAAACCCTGGTACATACTGTGCATAAGTATACTGTATAATATAACAAAACCTTCTAAAACAATACTGATTAATCATTACATCAATTCCGTTAGGAAACTTATCAATGCAAACATAGATATAAAACTTTGGTTTGACCTTTTAACCCCATTTACCATCGCTAAGAACTTTCCTCACAAAATATATAGGGAAACAATAACCTCCTAGGAACAAAATGGATTCTTATGCTGGTTTCAGTGTGTACATAAATGAAATGTTTTAGTTATACATATGATAAAAACTGCTTACAATATTCCAACACAGGACTGGTTAACATTACAAAGCATTCTAATGTACACTCGAGATTTATGCAGATTAATTAATAATTCCTCATTTAAAGATATTCCAAAACTAATATGTTTTCTGTATGAATTTATATATAATAGTTGTGAAAAGAAAAATTCCATTTCAAATCTATATAAAGAGTTAATACCATATAAAACAATTCCCAAACCATCATACTGGCAGTTCTTAACAAAAGGTCAGTCATTGCAGTTAACAGAAGAAATTAAAACTAACATTTTACTGTCAGTTAATTACACCTCTAACACACAGTACTGGAAGATATTTAACTGGGAATACTTACATAGAGCATTTTTAACACCAGATAGAATTAAAAAGATCAGTACTACTACAAATGTTTTTTTGCTGGAGGTGTGAAAAGTCAAATAAAGCAGACTGGATTAATATTTTTTATGAATGTAATAAAATTAAATAATATTGGAATGGAATCAATCATTTTTTACAAGCTTTATTTAATGCCTCCTTTACCTTAAATAAAGCATTGATTATACTAAATGTAAATGAAGGCCCCTACCTGAATAAGACAAATATGTATTTGTTATGGACAATACTTGCTATAGCTAGGAAATGCGTAACCAGAAGGTGGAATTCAAATACACCCCTGACCTTGGAAGAATTCTACACTTTACTGAAGACAACTGCATCGATGGAATTAAAAACCAAAGAACTATGAATCTATCCCAGGCCATTGGTAAATAATCCTTGGAAGAAAGTTATATCTTTGTTGGACACTACGCAATAATCAATATTGTATCTCTGATAACTGATCTGTTAATTCTATATTTAACAACATACAGTATACATAACTAAAAGTCAGGCTATTGCAAATATTGTATATAGTTGTTTAAAATGATATTTAAAAATATTATGTACATGTTATTTTAATTGAAAAAAAATTTTTGGAGGAAAAAAAAGAACTCCTGTATTTCAAACTATTTACCAATAAAGTTCCTTTTTAAAGCAATTTCCCAATAAAGTTCCTTTTCGTTGAGCACTGAATCAAAGCCACCACCTCTCATAACCTAATGTATATTATCCAGCACTTAAAATACAATTTTTTTAGTTCCTTACAAGAAATGGAGTATCTCTATAGTGCATTTGTAGTGTCCTTATTTTTTATAGCATAAATGTCTTCATATATACTTTTTTTGCAATTGCCTGTTAGGTTTAGCTACATAAAAACAAGAACATTGTGTGCATATCATTATGTACACTACATAACTACTCCTACTATGAAAATGTCCTTACACTTCACATGTTTTCTGTATGATCTAAACTGATGCAGATTCATCAGAAATATATCTACAATGTGGATAGAAGATACACTCGTATATATTCCTTTCATTTAGTTAAATTCTTTTTCTACAGCCAATTCATCTTCCTTATGTTGTTGTTGTTGTGTCTTTCAGCTTTTCCCGGTTAGGGGTCACCACAGCGGAACTCCAGTCCGCTAATGATTGGCAGTAGATTTTTAGGTGCCGAGTTACCGGCCCTTACGCACAACCTTCAATGAA
The DNA here is from genome assembly GCF_019279795.1 of Protopterus annectens. NCBI lineage: Eukaryota > Metazoa > Chordata > Ceratodontiformes > Protopteridae > Protopterus > Protopterus annectens. The sequence continues at coordinate 1,328,661,956 of NC_056726.1, forward strand.
GGTACGCCCATTCACGTATGTCTCCACACAGAAGATGCTCTAGCTGAGAATCGAACAGGACAATGTCTTACTGTGAGGTGACAATGCTACCGCAGCACCACCACCGCAGTAATTCATCTTCCTTATGTAAACTCTTCAAATTGTTAAAGTTTCTATTGACATATAATGGTTCTTCTTCCAGTATCTAAGTTAATTTGTTACTACCTTTGTTTATTTTCCTGTTTATTTATTTATTGATTTTATTTGTATCTGTTTTCCATGGTAGAGCACTGATCTCCATGGACCTTTTATAGACTTAGCCTGAGAGTGGTTTCTGGTTAAGTGACTTGCTCAGAATCACGCAGTTAGGCAATGAAAGATGAGGGAATCAAACACTTCACCACTGAATAACATTTTTAATGGTATTACTGTCCAAGTTGTGAGTAACATACATAGCCATTTTGAATTCAGTTTTATTATGTCTTATCTTGGAGTCTATCTTGTCTGATTTTAAAATTGGCACATAAATGATAATTGGGTTCTCTGCATTTGAACACCTCTTTCTTCACATTGAATAACACATCTGTTTTGTGACACTTCTCTAAAAACATGCATTTTAATTAATTAATTTTCCAAGTAAGTTCTTTATCTAAGGTGATCAACCTAGAAACCCTTCCCATCTGACTCTGTATTACACTATGTTTAATGTGAGTAGGGTGATGACTCTGTGCATGTAAATAGATGTTCTCAAAGTTCTCCTTCCGATGCAAATGTGTATCTAACCTGTCCTGTCTCAATTTTTATTAATGATAATTTACACATGTAATAATAATAAAGTAATAATAATATTAATGATAAGTTTAATAAGGTAATAATGTTCTCATCAGTGTTACTGGTAACATTCAAAAATGTAGTAAAATTATTCAAATCATCAATCCAGCGTCTAAATAATTCACTCTCTCTTGCCACACAAAAAATAGGTCATCAACAAAGTATTTGTAAAGTTTTACTGTAGTATATTGCCTGAAAGTATTTAAAAGTTTTCTTCCACATTCAGCCTGAAAATGTTTGCAAACAGATATGCATATTCTGTCCTATTGTCACTCCAGAAACTTGCCTAAAACATTTATAATTGGACATAAAGAAATATTTAAATCTATCTCTAAAATGCCATAGCATAAATTAATATTTTCATTTGAAAAGCTTCTAAAATATGTCATATATTTCTCATTCATTCAATGCCAGTTCATTGGGGAATGCCATTGTAAAAAAATAGCTCACAGTTTTGACTTTTCAGCATTTAAAAATTTGTAAATGACCAATGGAATTCAGTCAATCATTAAAAAAATCATATAACTGTTGGTCAGTGCAATTATACGTTAATGTCTCTATGCTCACCTATCTCTTCATAGTCATTTTGAACATTTAACAAAACTTCCATGAACTCCCCATACTAATTTTGTTCTATGATCTCCATCCCTCCTCCTTCATCTGGATTCATAAAATATCAGGATTTAATCTGTCCTTATTTCATTCAACACAATTATTTATCTCATAGTTAAATTAAAAAATTCCTGTCAAGGTGGTTTGGAAAGAATAGTTCTAATCTCCCTACTTACTGCACACATTCTTGAAATTGGCCAATGTGCTGGTTAAACTGAATTAATTCACCTAAGTTGGCTTTCTGGTTTATATTAGGCAGAATAAAATGAAGATTCCGTGCCCTAACGTATAATTTTAAATATATTAAGGACCTTGCAATAGTATACCAATGCACTGAGGTGAATGTTGAATTGTTAAAATCTGGTTCACCTCCTTTACAAAAACTCTTATGAGTCTAACATAAATAAGATTTTTTTCAGATGTAAAGCTTTCATTATTTTTTGCCGAGGATATGTTTTCTTCTATCCTCAATTTGCTACTCCAGAAGAGCTCTGCTGATAATTCTACTTCCTGCTGTTATCTGACATGTTAAAGTAATTCTTGTCTTCCACTTGGAGGAGAATTTCTTTCAGACCTGTTTGAGGACATTGTCTCTTATTCATTCCAGTCTTGGTTAATGTTTTTGTAACTACATTTTTCGTATTGGTTCTAAAAAAAAAAAAAAATTATTAATTTTAATGTTTTATCCGCAGTACACTGCTTGACCACATGGGTTTCTTTAAAACACCAGTAAATTTATTAGATCCAATTTTTAATGTTTTTAGTGTATATGCTGTGCTGTTTTCATAAGCGTTTTTTATAGCAGGTAAGTTTTTTCTTCCACGTTTTAACAGTCACAGTCTGTCTTTCTACCTTAATAAAGGCAATAACGAAAACATTTTTAAATTGATTATATGAATTGTAATTTATAATGCCATCATATGATTTAACTATTTGTAAGATCAGGTTTTATTTAAATGTATTTTGTTAGACAGAAATAGAGTATTCTCTTTGCATAAGTCTATAAATGCAGCCATATTAAAGCAGGCCTTCACAGTTTGCATACAGATTCAGTTGAATGCACTTTCAATCAGTTGAAATAACCTTCAGTCAAGAATACTGATAAGATCAGAATGTGCAGTACATTGGGTGCAGACTTGGGAACCAAGGTTAAAGAGGCATGTAAACATTTATAGGCTTTTGCTATTATTAGGAAATACTTCAAACACAGTTAGTTAAGTTAGTTAGTTTGGACTGATATGCAGAAAGTCATGGCAGTGCAGTCCTCAGACATTTTATGCAGACACTGAAGAGTGGGTGCAAAACTCAGGTTTGTCCCATATAGGAGAGACTGGTACCTGTTCAGTATAAGTTTGGGTAATTAACAGGTAAAGACATTAATTCCAGTCTCATTCCAGTTTTTTTTTTCAGTTATTTCCAGCTCATTTCAGTATTCTACAGTAACATAATTTCTTACACTGTTTTTCAAGTTCCATTAATTTCTTTTCATGGTGTCTCAGTGCTATAGATATAAACTACAATCCCTTCTTACTAAAAAAAACTAGTCAGCTCTCCAAATAGGATCACCACTAAGTTGAACAGAGAGACGACATCTGCAATTTCAACACAAGATTATTGCTTCCCCAAGTATATTTCCTTCCTTCAATACAATCTCCACACTAGAGTAGATAAATACAGCATGACAAATCGTTATCCTCTTCTGTGGTAATTCTATGCTCTTCATCATCTTCAGTGCATAACATGGTAGGTTTTCATAAAATCACATGACATTTTCTTTAGGAATGTGTCTATGTGTCTCTTATATCACATTATCCAGCATATTTCAAGTTTTATGGCCCAGGAAATCCCCATGCTGCAATGTGTTTGCAGACCCCCACCCCCTACAGGACATATTGAGTCTTTGGGAATAACCTCAGTGTACTGTCAGTCACATCCATTTGTTTTCCTATCACTGAGAAGATAAACCTACCAAGTTTTTGGCAATTCATAGTTTATTTACTGTTTATGTTGGGAGAGGAGCTTAGGCTGGAATGTCAATAAACCAGATACGACTGAAAGAGAAAACTTCTGACAGCTGTTTCCACGTTTTACAACAATCTAATTTAAGCACTGTTTTGTCACTAAATTTGAGAGTTCTCTTTACAGTGTGTTCAAAACACAGTAGACACAAACCAAAGTGTGTCAAAAACTGTACAAACCAAAATGTGTCAAAAACTGGCATTCTGTGTGGTATGCATAAGCATTTTCACACAAAATTACATGCTAATTAATACGATACAGTGTTTTTATTCTCTCACAATATATCAGAATGTGGACAATGTAGCTAGATGTCATGTCAAATATTTTTGTACTAAATGTTAAATATCTCTTTAGCAAATATGGCAAACTAGCCAAACATTTTATAATGTATTTACTCAATCTTAGTAAATAAATAAAATGCAAAGTCAAGTCTATCAGAGCTATATAAAAGATTAGTTTTGTCATACAGCAACAATACAAGTTTTTATGTTATAAATTATTGCTCAAAACTAAAAACTTAGCTATAAGAAGCAAAGATAAAACCCTAATATTGAATTAAGTCTAAAAAACTATAGCATCTCCATTTTGGAAAATCTATACATGGAAATATCTGCACTGAGCTTTTATTCACCAGAGACATTGGACAAAAATATAAAAAAATAATAATAAATAATACAACTAGAACATACAGGTTGAGTATGACTTGAGTCATGTGGTTTGAATGTACTCCATTGTCATTATTTTGGAAATCATTTCAATCTTTTGCACAGACTTTATGGTCAGAAATTTTTAAAACATCAAGCTGCCTATTATTATACAGTGTTTCAATACTATCTTGTGGACACAAAGATCAACATTCTCATTTTGGACTCTGTTATCTATGACAAGTAAAGTAATTATAAGACAATGGAAACGGTCCACCTCTCTATCATGTTTAGAATTGCTCAACTTAACTAGAGAATTAAATGGCAATGAGGCTAATACAATTATAATGAGAAAGAAATATGTAGTTATAAATTCTGGCCCAAATTAAGAATACTTTTAGATGATCTTGAAAATTATTGGTATTACTGAAATAGATAAGCAATTGAGAAATGTTTAGAATATTATTATGCATGTTGTATTTACTGCATATAGTTCTTATAATTTAGCACACATTTTATAACTTATTGTAGTTCAGTTCAGTTTATTATTATATACAAATTAAATATGTTGGGACATAATATTGGAAGAATTGTCTTACCCTTGAATACATTTACAGTCATAAAAATTATAAATATAATATGGAGTGTCACATTTTAAATAAATAAATAAATAAAAAGTAAAATACAGTGCACATTAAAACAACAACAAAAAAGGTAATCCAGATTCTCTATTCAATAAATAAATAAGTAAAAAAAAAATATGCAACATTTATTTTGGTCCCCTGGTACTCCTCAACATGCAGTCTACTCTGCAAACTTTCATGTGAAAGGATTGCCTTGATACCCCTATTATGGAAATAGAGAAAAATTAAATAAATGTAGAAAGTTAAAAGTTTTTGCACACTGTTCTTTTCACTACACAATGTATTTGCATGCAATGAATTGTGTTTCAGCAAACACTTATGATAAAATTAAATTACATCTTTTGTTTTATTTGGGTTCACTTGGTTTGAGATTTGTTGAATACATTTACATATTGATTTTGGATATATTTTATTTTGTTTCTTTAACAGTTTTATTTCTGAAAGTTAGTAATATAGTACAGTTTTAAACTTCAAAGCTTTATATGAGTCATTTGGGTTCTACTTTCAAATCCCGAAGCCCATATTACCAAATGCAAAAATCCTGAGATGACAATAATGAAACACCAAAATCCTGAACATCGGATTTTAAACATGGTAAGAAAACACTTGGATAACTTGAACTGAAACTCATGCCGGTAAGTAAAACTCACCTAAGTTGGGGGGCTATATACTAACTCCAGGATTGCACTTCAGTGGAGAACAGGGAATGTTGGCTTTGGTGTGGGTTCTAGTTGGCCAAGTGTTTACTTACCATGTTAAAAATCCAACATTCAGGATTGTGACTTTCATTACTATCGTCTCGGGATTTCCCCGTTCGGTAATATGGGCTCAGGATTTGAAAGTAGAACTATTATTTGGCATTATATTGTGCAAGTATATAATTCTTGCATTTCAATACACAAGTGCTTTTAAAAGCATGCTACTGAAAACCACAGTCAAGACACCTCACCAGCTATTTTATTCACATTAACCTAAAATATCTTCAATACAATAGAAAAATGGCTCTCCAATCAGCATCTAATCCTAAACTCCAACAAAACTAAGCTGCTTCACATGCAGGACCCCCCTGCCATCCTTCAACATAACCGCTAACAATGGCACTATCATCTCCCCAGAAGCCCAAACTAAACTACTGTGTGTCATAGTTGATAATAACCTGAAGTTTGATGCGTATATCAATCAAACTATCAAAACCATTAATAACAAAGTTGGCTCTCTTTAGAGAATCAAACATTTCCTTACCCCACTTGCTAGAACTGCAATTGCCCATTCCCATCTACTATCAACTCTTCTCTATGCCTCACCTCTATTCTCCAAATTAAACAAAACAGATTTTAATAAACTATCATCCTGCTATAACCACATTGCCAGATTTGCTACTGGCACAGCCTACCGGACACACCACTGTCACAACCTAAATCGCCTAGGATGGCTTGAACTGTCAAGCCTACTGCAGTTCAACCAGCTAATAGTGACACATAAAGTCCTTTTCCAACCAGAAAATGCACCTGCACTAAAAAATATTATCAGCCCCTACTCCAGCACCTGACCACTGCGATCATCCACTAGACTCCAAGTTCAAACATACAAATCCAACTACTCAGCTGGGGACTCTCTGTTTGCCAACTCTGATTGAAAAACATGCAACAGACTCCCAGATGACTTTTCCCTAAAACCATCACTAACTCAATTCAAAAACAAACTCAAGAAATACTTCAAAACTCATTGGTTATGTCCTTGCACTAACCCCGACTAGTGACCTCTCTATTTCTTAGGTGCCTTACCTTTAACTACTTCTAACTTTTTTCTACCACTCCATTTCAGGAAGGAGTCAATTGCATAACTACTGCTCAATGTGTCTTAAACCTGAATGTAATGTTATGTATATATAACTTTGAAAATAATGTTATGTTTTGTAAAGTGTTTTATAATAAGTTAGTACTATATGTGCTAAATGCAGGTATTGCTTATGACTGTAATCTGCTTAAAACTAGTATTTACTAAATGTGTACTATTATCTTGGAGCTTTTCTCCCTGGGCCTCTGCTGAAAATGGGCATATATCCAGTCGGACTATCCCGGTCAACAAATGTAAAATAAAAATAAAATAAAATAAAATAAAAAGAGGCAGAATCATTGTTTAAGCATTTTGATGATTAGTAGCATTTTCAAAACTGTTTTCTTAGTTTCTGCTACGGTCTGTACTGCTTCCTGTAATAAATTCATAATGCTTGTTGTATCTCTTTAACTTTTATGTTTGTTTGTTTGACATCTAGTCCCAACCAGCCCATATTATCACTCCCATAGCACCTAACTATGATCCCAAACTCTCCTGTATCATCCTGGAGTGGTTGGGCAAACAAGAGATAAGTAGTAGAGGGGCCATAATTTCACGCCTGGATGAAGAATTAATGTTTTTCCAGATAGTTAACATGCAATCCATGCAGCTGTTCTTCTGTCTACCACAATGAAAGCTAGAATCATTGTGCCAGTCCTTGGTACATATGTGTGTCTGCCAGTCTGCCACCCTGCTATAATACCATCATATGGCATGAATCAGAGCATCTCATGGTATAATCTTTTTAGCCTTCACTGTAGGTCACCGGCAAGTCTGGTCCAGTAGGCACCTTGTTCCCAGGCATTCGCTGGCATAACCTGTTCACTTCCTTTATATCTGTCTGTCTCCTCTAGTGCCTAAATCATTTGTCATTCACAAGTCATCTAGGCAGCAGTCATGGTTTTATTTCTTTGCACCACAGAACCAATGAAATGTATTACATACTTTTACACAGATAAGTATTTAAGAATGTTCAGCCACTTCCTGCAATATTTTAGGAGTTTTTCCCCGATTCTTGCATGTATTCCAACATTATCAAATTGTTAGATATTTATTTCCATTTACGTAGTAGAAAGAGATGTAACCTTTTTTAGATTCTTCTTCGTTTTTTTTTCCTTTACATTATTCTGTGCTTCAGCATGTAGCAGATATAAATATTATACCAATTAAAAGTTGTGGTGCTGCAAGGATTACTTCATTAATTTTCTGCTACCGGTATGTGCTTTGCAAGCAAAGACTGATACCACAACCATTACCCACCTTTTCTAGGAGCGCACTTTAAGTGAGCATTATGAGTACCAGCACAGCTGAGTATGTGCCAGGCTAAGTGATAACCCACTGACATTATTTACCAGTTGCCAAATGCCCTCTGAGTTGTTTTAATGTTAAAATATGTATTCCTGCCCCCCAATTTTGAGAATATTCTGATGAACACCATTTTTGCTTCAAAATTTCCTATTTGGTATTTCTCAAAAAAAAAATGTTTGAAAAACATGTAAAACTAAATCATTCAAGAGGACTCTTAAAACAGGTACAACTGAATTAATATTGGCTGGAAAATAAGTGTTGCTTTATATACAGAAATCTGATGTTTCAAGGATCATTTCTTACTTTGTAAAGTTAATAACTGAAACTAATTTCTATTTTTTTACTAATGATGCATTAGTCTGTTTATGTATCTAGATCTCTTGCTTTTGAGATACTGAAAATGAACCAACAGGTAATGTCAGCTGGTAACTTAATTTTTATTATCTGTGATAAGGGTCATGCTATTAAAATGGCTCCCTATCAGAAGTTCAGGATTCAATAACGTACATCCCAAAACTATGGAAAATTAAGTATGAAGTTTGAAAGTCAGTGTTAGGAAATAAACCCTGTTATACAGCGAGCACTGCCATTGTATTGAAACTGTGTCTCCATAACTACACTATATCAATGTGTTCACTCTGCATGAGAATCTCAGTTTCAGGGGTCTTTCTGTTTAAACTCTTAAGATTAAGTAGTGCCAATGTGATGCTGTCTGAATTTGAGTTTCAGCTGTAGAAATGCCCAGTAAGTGTTCTAAATCACTTATCAGACTTCTTTATTTTAACTCTTGTTCTAAGCTGATTACATCTTTTTCACATTTGCTAACAAAGAAAGCCCCCTGGACATAAGATTTCCTTTTCATGGACCAAGAGCACTTTATGGTTTAATGACTTGCAAAGACTCGTATAATAGACAGAGGAGGAAGGAATCAAATCCTGCACCACTGACTACAGAAAGTAGCTTGCTAACAGCTCAGAGCCTCAGTCCTCTGTACCAAGTGCTAGACTATAGTTTGGGTCACTTGGGCCTGCAGACCACAAATTCTGGCACCTGTTCTTGAGAACTTAGTGAACAACCATTACATAGTGTCAGCACTGTAGGTGCAGAAGCCTGCTCACACCTGCATTGTACAATGAATCTTGCAAACTCCACTTAAGTAGTAATCAGAGATTAGACATGAACTGATCCTTGGTTTATTTTTGTTTGTTCCTATCTGGAAAATCATCCTCTTTTCCTAGGGAGTTGCAAAGTTTCATTTGATTTTCTTAATTGTGTGTGTCCTTTACTCCACTTTATTTATTTGTATCATAAAATCACAGCTGCTGCCCATTCAGACTAATAACATTTTACTGCTTAAATCTACATATAAATTATTATTCTTAACCTATTTATGTTAAGTTGTCATTCTCGCCTTCATTCTTGCTGGATGGGTTCGGAGCCGATCCTCGGCTCTGACTCAGCCTATACTATAGCTTGAGAGCTATTTTTACTGGCTCGAGGCAGCCCTATATCCCACAATACCATGCGCTAACTCCCCAGATCTCGTTTGCCGCTTCGCTGCGAAGTTGCATTTTTACCGGCTCAGGTCAGTGTAAAAATTTTTTTTCTTTTTGTGAGGACTTTTAAAATTTAAGGTTAGTTTTCCCTATCTGTTCATTATCTTACCCTTAAAAGCTTATTAACAGTTTTCATTAAGCCCCCCCCTTTAGTCAAATTGATAAACGGGCCTTCGGGCTTTAGTTTTTCTATAGTTATCCATATAGTTTGCCCTTGTTGAGTGGGTGTGTGTGTGTTTTCCTAGTCAGCCCTTTAACTTCTCCCCTTGTGTGAGTGTTTGAGTGAGTTGTGTGTGCTGACTGTGTTAGATTGTTAGTGTCCACTATAATGTCCAAAGACACTAAAGTCTCAGGATTCAAGAAGTGTGACTCGTGCTGTCAGAAGATGTCTCTGACAGACGGTCACACTTCTTGCGTTTATTGCCTGGGACCCTTGCACCTGCAGGACTCTTGTTCCATTTGTCACGGATTTAGTCCAAGAGTCCTGCAGGAGCACCGCAATAAGCTAATTTTGAGGGGCTTATTGAAGCCTGATGACTCCCCATCTAAGTCTGGCTCGGGGAAGTCATCCAAGCCTGCCAAACCCTTGGCTCCAGTTCTTGAGTCAATGGCTGGCAGAACCGAAAGTGCTCCGACATCGGCTCCAGTCGGATCTGATGCGAGCAAGACTTTGCCTGCTCCGAAACCCGTATCGGAGCTGACAACAGCACGCAAGAGCTCTAGGTCACCCTCTGTAGAGTCCATTCGTTCGGCTCCAGGATCGCCCTTACTGTCGGAGCGGAGTCATAGGACTCATTCCTCCAGGTCTTCCAGGCTGTCCAACCATGACATTGAGAGGGTGGTCAATAGACTCCTCAAGTCTCAGGCACTGGCCCAAATACTCCAAAGCCCACCTCACCAGACTGTGGCTCCCTCGGTGCCAATTTCGATTCCTCCTCCGACTCTTCAGTTGAGCTTGGAGCCGGAGTTTGTTGGAACTGGGACCTTACCCATGTCGGAGCCGATACTACCACCTTTGGCCCTGGCATCGTCGGCTCCGACCTCTTCACTGGTGCCATCCGTGGAGAGGTCCGGGCACTGGGACTCCATCGTCGGCTCTGAGGGGGCGAGTGGCATTGGACCCTTGTCCGACCCCGTTCTCCCTCTCGGAGCGTCAGCGCTGGTTAGTTCAGCCTCAACATCATTCTCGGAGCCTTCTCTGTCGGCGCCGGGAGCGGTCCTGGTATCCTCGGAGCCAGGACTTTCTTCTGTGCCTGATAGGGGAGCCTTTGAGGTGATGAGGAGTGTGCTGGATCCAGTGTCTGCTCCAAGGTTGGTTCCTTCAGCTCCTCCCTCTACAGTGCCTGTTACGGTCTCTGGTCATCCTCTGGCAATTGATAGCAGAGATCCAAAGCATAGGGTACCCACTTTGGGTGTCTCTTCTTCATCCGAGGCCTGCCCTGAAGCTTCAGGGGAACCCCCTAGGAAAAGAAAGTGCAAGAGGAAGCACGTAGACTCTCCCGAGTCTATCACTTCGGACACCGACTTGGATGAGTCGGAGGGTTCCTCGAGATCCCCCTCTGAGGATGTCTCCTTTTCAGACATCCTAGAGATCCTGAAACAGAGGGGGAATTGGTCCACCCTCAAACCCTCCGAGGACGAGTCAGTTTACCTTGACGCTTTTGGGTCTCGCCCTTCCACCTCCTGGGTGTCCCCTCCTTTCGACCCACTGATGGACGTAGTGGCCAGAAAGGCGTGGGCAGCTCCTGAATCGATGGAACCTACCCCTAGGAGGCCTTCTAAATTTATTTCTGCTCCGGTAGACAAACCATTTCTGACCAAAGGTGTATCGGTAGATGCTATGGTGGTAGCAGCCGCCACTAAGAAGGAATTAGCTGATCCTTCTGTACCTGTTCATCCTCCTAATAAAGAGTCCAGGACTATGGACAGGTACGGTAAGCGGACATTTGCTTCAGCGTCCTTTGCCATGTGGTCGCTGAACTATTTATGTCATTTCACCCACCTTCAGAGAGATTTGCTCAAAGAACTGGGTGAAACCATACAGGATCCTTCTGCTGCGGGGTATCAGGACAAGATTAACTCCCAGCTGGCTACCCTGAATTCCATTGCCAACTCCTCCATGCGGCTTATCTCTTATGCAGCCGATGGAGCGAGTAGGGCCGCAGGCATAGGTGTTGCGTTAAGACGTCACGCCTGGATGCGACTCTGTAATTTTGCTGATCCAACCAAGGCGTCCTTCACCAACACTCCCTTTGATGGTTCAGAGTTGTTTGGACCTCAGGTGAAGAATACCCTCACCAGGTGCGAGCAAGATGGTAAGACTCTCTCTGCCGTGGGAGTCCACTTTTCCACACCATCTAGACCATACCCTAAAGGTCAGAAGGGTGGAAAGATGTGGTTCCGCAAACCACAGGGAGTCACGCCTGCCGCACGTGGTGAACTTCCCCCCAGAGGCAGAGGGGGGAACAATAATAGACGCCACCCCAGGGGCAGAGGAGGTCCACAGAACCAGGGTTCCAGGGAATCCTTCCCTGACCAACCCTTTCAGCATCCCTGAGAAGCTGCCCGACTGTCCACCTTCGGAGGCAGTCAGGGGAAGATTATTTCTGTACCCAGAAGCCTGGCAATCCCTCTCTCAAGACAAATGGGTACAGTCGATCATATCAGAGGGTTACAAAATCCCCTTCATTTCCCCTCCGATCCAACTGCCAAGACCCCTCCCAGACGTACCACCCAGACAAAGGGGTCAGGCACAGCTAGAGATAAAAAAGCTGTTAGAAAAAAGAGTCATCCAGGCAGTCCCAGCAGACCAGCTAGGATCTGCAATCTACTCCAGGTTCTTTTTGGTACCAAAAAAGACAGGAGACTGGAGACCCATTTTGGACCTCAGCAGACTGAACAAGTCTGTGCAGAAGACAAAATTTCGGATGGTAACGCTGCAGTCCATTCTGCCCTTCTTGGGCAGAGACAAATGGATGTGCTCGTTAGACCTTCAGGATGCGTACTATCATGTAAAGATACACAGGCGCTCCAGGAGGTTTCTCCGCTTCCGGCTGGGAGACAGTCATTACCAATTCAGAGCCCTGCCCTTTGGTCTCACTACAGCCCCCCGGGTGTTCACCAAATGTTTGGCAGTGGTCACGGCTCACCTGAGACAAAAAGGATTCCAGGTGTTTCCATATTTAGATGACTGGCTCATTACCGCTACCATCAAGCAGCATCTTATCATAGCCAGGGATTACACCATTCGCATTTGCAACAAACTAGGTATTTCCATAAATTTCGCAAAATCCTCCTTGTCGCCTTGTCAATGTATAAACTTCATAGGCGCCGTGTTAAACACCATAGAAATGTCTGCAACATTAACACCTCAGAGAGTGACAGACATACGGTGGAATGTTCAGTTTCTGTTTCAGTCCAACAGAATTCAAGTCAAGTTAGTACTGAAAACATTAGGCCTCATGGCAGCGGCAATTCTCCTTCTCCCCTTAGCCCGCTTCCACATGAGAATTCTCCAGTGGATGCTTTTTTCTCAGTGGTCCTTTCAACAGCTCCCAATGACTCACAACATTTTGATAACCCCAACTTGCAAAAAACACCTCTCCTGGTGGATGGTCTCCCCTCAACTTCTTCAGGGCAGACCCTTTGTCCTTCCCCCTCCAGTTGCCACGGTGACAACAGATGCCTCCCTGATCGGGTGGGGGGGGCACTATCAGGGCAGGACTGTCCAGGGCACATGGCAACAATTAGAATGCCACCTGCACATAAATGTCCTGGAGATGAGAGCAGTGCTTTTATCGTTGCAAGCCCTTCAGGACTCTCTTCCCACGGGGACTATAGCAGTTCAAATGGACAATATGTCCGTAGTGTGGTACATAAACAAGCAGGGCAGAACAAAGTCCTACCCCCTATGTTGAGAAGCACTAAGACTTTGGCAGTGGGCGATCTACTCTCAATGGTTTCTGATAGCAACGCACATCCCCGGGAGGTCCAACGTCATAGCGGACAGACTGAGCATAACAATTCTCATGCCTCACGAGTGGTCTCTAAATCAGGCAGTAGTAGAGAGAATTTTCCAGAAGTGGGGCCAGCCTTGCTGCGACCTTTTCGCAACACCTCAAAACAGCAAGTGCCTCAACTTCTTCACACTCTTCCCTCTACCAGGCCATCCCCCCAGAGACACTCTTGTCCACGATTGGCCTCGGGGTCTTCTATATGCTTTTCCCCCTTTTCCGTTATTCCGCAGTTAAGTCAGAAAGCAACCACATTGAGATCCAAAATGATCCTCATTGCTCTGTACTGGCCTCGACAAGTATGGTTTCCGTTCCTGCACCGTTATCTACTGGAACAGCCCTGGCATCTGGAACCATTTCCAGACCTTTTGACCCATCTGACGGGCAAGCTGCACCAGTCTCTTCAGTCCCTCAACCTCACAGCTTGGTTGCTCCACTTCCAACCATAGCCAGGCTTCCCTTTATTTCTCTTCCTGTCCGTGATATCATTCTTGCCTCCCATAAGTCCAATACTAGGAAGACTTATGCGAGTAAATGTAAGCGTTTTTCATTCTGGGCAGAAGCTAGGTCCTTAGATCCTTTTAATGCACCAATTCATAAAGTTCTAGATTTTCTGGCGGAGCTTTTTCATTCAGGGTCGTCGGCCACTATCAGAGTACAACTAGCGGCCATTGCCAATTTTCATGTAGGGCTCTCGGAAACCAATATTATGTCCCATAAACTCTGTAAAGCTTTCCTCAAGGGCATCTTCTTGCTCAGACCTCCCATTAAGGATCCTCCTCCACAATGGGATCTAAATTTGGTGTTAACTTCATTAATTCTCCCTCCCTTTGAGCCTGCAGCTTCTTGTTCCCTCAAGCTTCTCTCTTGGAAAACTCTGTTTTTGGTGGCTATAACATCTGCCAGAAGGGTGTCGGAACTTCAGGCCTTGTCTGTCCATCCCCCTTATTTGGTTTTTCATAAAGACAGGGTAGCTCTCAGAATGAATCCTTCCTTTCTACCAAAAGTTTCTTCTGAATCAAATCTGAACCACACTATTGACTTGCCTGTTTTCTTCCCAAATTATTCAAACAGGGCTGAACAGAAACTACATTCCTTGGATGTTCATTGTCAACTGCGGTATTATATAGACAGGACAAAACAATTCAGAAAGTCAGAACAACTCTTCCTCTCTTATGCTGAAGGAAAGAAAGGACTTCCAGTATCAAAGGTAACTCTTTCCAGATGGTTAGCATCCATCATTACCTTTGTCTATGAGTTGAGACACACAAACAACTTCCTTCAAGACCTAAGGCTCATTCAACCAGGGCACTATCAACCTCAACAGCCTTTCAAGTAAGGTTACAATTAGATGCCATTTGTGCAGCAGCTACATGGGCTTCTCAACATACTTTTATTACCCATTACAAACTTGATATAGCCTCCAGAAATAGAGCTGACTTTGGTTCCACCGTACTCAGGAGTCTGTTCCGTTGAGCCACCCAGGACCAAGGTGCTAGGGACGCTGTCCCATCCAGCAAGAATGAAGGCGAGAATGACAACTTAACATTAAGAAGTTATGTACCTAGCATAACGTTCCATGTTAGTTGTCTTCTTCTCGCCTTCTTTCTTGCGTCCCTCCCTCCTGCCCCCTAGCCTGGACAGACTTGAAGGTCTCTGAGTCCTTTTCTTTCATGATACATAGTTATTCAGGGTTACCCGTATCATGAGTGTTACCAGCAGGGAGTCCGTATTTTTATATAATGGCTTATTTTTTGGTAACAATAAAACTATACTATGTGTTAGCTGTCAACGAGATCTGGGGAGTTAGCGCATGGTATTGTGGGATATAGGGCTGCCTCAAGCTGGTAAAAATAGCACTTAAGCTATAGTATAGGCCGAGTCGGAGCTGAGGATTGGCTCCGAACCCATCCAGCAAGAAAGAAGGCGAGAAGAAGACAACTAACATGGAACGTTATGGTAGGTACATAACTTCTTAATATGTCTCATTTTTTTTTTGTTTCTGTAGCTACACAGTTTTATTTTTCTTATTGAAGTAGTTACTTACTGTACATTTATGGAGTATTTCATTTCCATTGACGATTACCTCCAGAACTCCACCTGAGAATCATTAGTTTTTGTATCCTGCCCTCACCTGGTAAACAACAACTGAACAATTAAAATGCACAAATCCAAACTGCATACTTCAGTGTCATAGTTAAAAGTAAATACCACAGAACACATGTAAGATGCATATTTATATGTTTATCTAGTGATCCTTATTTACTAAAAATAAAAGCAGCAAAAACAATATTCAATCCATACTTTATTGCCTTTCTAGGCTTTGATCACCAGGCTGTGGTATGTCTGCTTTAGCAGTTAATCTGAATCTGCTTTTGAGAGGAAAGAGATGTACTGTGAGAGTACTTATTATTTAAAAATATTTTTAAAATGTAGGCTACAGAAAGTGATCACATTTTTAATTTAATAATTAGCAATAAAAAGTAGTTATAAAATTATTCACAAATGTCACGACTAGTTATCTCCAAAGAGTGAAACAGAAAATGGATAAGCAAAAAAAGTTACACTGTGGTTAGGAACTATTAGTGCCTGAAACTGTGATTCCAAAGCTTTTAAATGACAGCAAAAGAGAGAAAATGAACTTTTGCCCATCAAGGTAAATTACCACAGGGAACTGTCCCAACTCTTTAATTAGCCTGATTCTGCTGTAGCGCTGATTAAATTGCAGCACATTAGTTATTAACTGTTACCTTTCAATTCTTTAGGAGGGTGAGGATGTCTATATCCACTTGGGTGTTTCCAAGAAGCAGAACATAATGAGTTCTTAGTTTTATCTTTATTTTCCAGCATACGTTCAGTGGCTGTCTAGGCTGTCAGATACTTTGATATCTGTAAATGTTGGTTTGTGAAATATGTGACTGTAGGAAGACACTTAATTTAAAATATGTTAACAGTTACTACAGAGCTATAATTCCAGAATTGTTGGACATGTTCTGCATGCTATCAAACTGTTACCAAATAATGCAATAAAAGGAATTGACTTTTTTCCTTAGTTTTTGGAGTGGCATTAATTAAAATTCTTTTGCAATGAAGTCTTGAATAGGATATGAAGCAGCAGAAGAAACAAGAGAATACAGATTTGCTTAGTACGGTTCATTTCACTATAATTTTGAATCTGACTTCATGCTGAGTACATAGATATCACTTAAAATGATTTTCCTCATAAACTACACATCTAATGTTTTAATTAGTTTAACACAGAGGCTTTAGGTTATGAGGTGTTAATGTGCCTCTCCATGTAGTCCTAATACTGATTCCCTCTGTGTCCACTTGTGTATTGTATGACTCAGATTAAGTCAGTTGTTCAGTGTTCTTGGAGTGCCCTTGATTATAGGTATGTGCATCTGGTGGGATGAATCAGTAAATAAATTAATAAAAAAGATATAAGAGTATCAAGACTATGGATGGTATTCATAGTCATTACACAAATGAGTAAAGGCTGTCCATGCACTTTGTGCGTATCCTCAGCAAAGGGGAGATTCATAGAGGTCATTTACACTAAAACTCAATGGCTATGAAGTAAATGAATTCATAATGAGATGTAAATGAGAAATTACATAAATCTGTTCATGCTAAGTTTGTCTACCGCCTATTTGTAATTCATAGTCATAATTTGATGATTTACAGCACTGTCCGCGGATTCATTATAAAAGTTAGAATTGCGCCTTTTCTGGCTACTTTATAATCTGTAAAGATGCTTTACTTTACTGATAGCCTTGCTGTTTCTCAGTGTGAGATACTTGGTCTTGGCTAAGCCAAAACCACTTGTGCCCAGTGGCATTCACCAGCCAACAAGGTAGAGATACAGGTAGAGAATTACTCATTACAATTTTGATAAACAAAAACTCCTTGACAGGTTCAGAGTGTACAGATGTATTGCAAACAATCTTAGTGAGTATGTATGGCCACTAATGGGGCAGTGGGGGAATGCATAGCCTGTCTATCCCTGTGGATGCTAAGGTATGTGTAGCCCTTATTATACTTGCCATGGGGACCTTCCAGAGACATATGTACATAGGTAAGTACTAGGCTAGCTACCCTTGTGAACCATTTTAAGCCTATACAATTTTCCTTCCAAAGGTGAGAATCAAACCTTGTATCTTGTCTTTATGAGGTAAGCACCTTAATCATTATACCAGCCCATTGGGTATCTCATCCTTGAGGATACTTTAGCAGTTTATGGATGTACTTTTGGCATGTGTGGATCTGTAATTCTATTTCCTGGTGTCCCCTAAGGACTGAGCCTGAACTGTGCATATCTTTTAATGGGATGGCACATTTCCCTGAGGTGCACGGTAGTGATAGACTGCAGCCATGTTACAGTTAAGGCCCCATCTTATTCACAGGAGGAGTGGCACCAAAATAAGAATGACTACTATTCCATCAATTGCCAGGTAGTGTGTGATGCATGGGGTACATCACCAATGTCTCTGCCCAGCATCCTCACAGTGCACATGATTCCTATATCAGTCACACTCGCTCACTTGATAGGATGCCCAGTGGTCATCCTGTTGGTAAGATGAAAAATTATTATTATTTTTTTTTATTCAAGTAGTTATTCATGCTAAAATGTACTACTTAAAACAAAACTACACCTTAGAATTAAAGAAGTATATTTTTACTCCATCTTTGTTTTCAGAGCTATTTTAACACCTCAAAATCACTCTGAGTGCTTCTTATAGAATTTTAGTATGTTTTTCCTCAAATGGCTGCCAATGGGGCTTAACATATCAACATGATCTTACTTTCTTCCATCCATTTCTCTTTCCCATAATCCATTTCAAGTCAACTTTATATGAGTCATGCTAGACATAAGGAAGTAGTTGTGTATTCCCATCCTATTGACATATAATGGGATTAGTGGCAGTCACTATCATCTTATACACCATCTATAACAGGACTGCTTCTTTTTTCCTGAAATGGCCCTCATTTGTGTGTGTTTTAGAGCCCATTTTACACTTATACTAAGGAAATATACAGCTGCAACTAAAAAAGTAGCTAAATTGCAGGTCTTTGTTCAAAATATCCTTTTGCAGTCCAAGATGAAGTCCCCTCCAAGCACATTATTTCTATGGTGTCAAAATTGTCGTGTGTGACAGCCGCTACTGGAAAGGAAGGTATCGTTCACTGGTGCCTGCAGTGGAAAGATTTTTGTTTTTGTTTTTTGTTTTGTTTTTTTTTTTATTTATTTTTTGCATGAATGTTGCAGAAAATACTTAATTTTCATTTGTTTTATAACTAATGTCATGTTCTATTTTCCTGTTAGTAAGTCTTCAAAATATGACAGCTATCTATTCTTTTAAGTTTGCATAACTTTTTCTGAGTCACAGATGTCTTACAGCCTTTTATTTTCTATCTTGTCTTGCTATTCTGCTCATGTAGTGCTTTGATGAAGTACAGGAAAATCACTCTTCTACAAACCTCACTCCTTGATAATGAGACAGTAAAATCAAGGGACTGGAAAATAATTCAATTCCCCAGTCCCTGCAATAGAAAGATTTTTGGGGGGTGGCTCTGAATATTAATCATTTGCATTTGTTTTAGAATTAAGGTATGTTCCTTTTCTTCTTACTGTGCTGTTCTGTAATTCTACAGCCAATATTACCAACTTTCTATTCTTTACCTTTGGATAACTTTTTTATTTATTTTTTTTTTTTTTGTGGCACAAATGTCTTCTGGCATTATATTTTTCTATTTTAATGTTATTCTGCTCATTAACTGATTTGTTAATGTACAACACAACCAATCTTCAGCAAAACTGACTCCTTGATAATGATGCAAGCAGTACTTATGATATGTAAGATTTAGAAATCACTGCTGTGTACCTTTGCAGGAAACTGCATTCCTGATGGTAACAACCATCAGTGAATTAAAGCATACAGCAATCCATTCATTTTGCCTCTAACTGAACCTGTGATATTTCTGACAGTAATTGCAGAAGACTAAACTTCTGATTCCAGTACTAAGAATGCATGGCTTGAATCTTTCCATCTTCATTTTTCTACCATGTGACCTTGAGCAAGTCATTTAACCAGGCACTACTTTTTATATATGAAGTACGTGAGTGTGGCACATATCTTACATGAATGTAGAGAAATACATGAATGTGTGTATAATGAAGAAGTGTGTGTGTGTGTGTGTGTGTGTGTGTGTGTGTGTGTGTGTGTGTGTGTGTGTGTGTGTGCATGTGCGTGTGTGTGTGTGTCTGTGTGTGTGCGCGCATATACTACTGACACTTCAACTTCCAATCTGCACTTAGTTAACTTTTTCATGTAAAAACATTCCATTAAAGTATCTGTATTGTACAGTGCAACCACCAACATTGTCTTTATATTAATTTGGTACAAAAGACTCAGTTTAGTGTATGTGTATCGTAAAGTGGAGTAAATTCATTGTTTTAAATCTTGAGATGTCTCTTTTTTATAATTCCTCTGCAAAGTATGTGAGAAGTTAAGCTTAAAAAAGTGGATGGGCTTTCACTTCTTTTGATTCCAAGGCAAGGAAATGAAAGTTTTCTAAAGTGCAAGCATGTTTCTGGTACACTCACAAAACTAGAACCATATTATAAGGAGAAAAATGACCTAAGGCATGTGTTAAACTGTAGGAGAAGGTGTAGTTTTCCTTTAATACTAAACATTTTTTCTTTTTTGTATCTCACCCCCCTTTTTTCTTTTCGAGTGAGGCTGGATTGCCACTGGAGCCATGGCTCATGACACCACTGAGAAATCTAAGTGGAGCTGCTGAAGGTAATTTAATACAGCCTTGTCACAGACCCATGTTGTCATCAAAAGGGATTTTAGCATGTTGAAAAGTCAATTTAGGTACCTGATGTTTATTATGACCCAGCTACTGCCTGCATGATGTTTACTGCGTGTTGCATTTTGCATTACATGAACGTGTGCTGATTTAGTAGTAAAGTGACCCAAGTTAAACATTAACATCTGTATGTTAAAGTCATATTTTAAATACCTAAAACATCTAGCCTAAGGGCAAGTGTGTCATATGTGTCATCTTCTAATGATTGGTTAGGTGAAGGTACATGTGATCTGGAGGAGGACTGTCATGTGAGTTAGCTAGTGACTTGCTGTGATGTTGTCACCTTTTTCATGCAGATGATTCTACAGACATGGATCTCACAGACCTGCAGGACTGGGACCTTGAATGAGAGGTTCTGCTGTGTGTAGATGAATGCTGACATGGCCTACATGAAATCTGTTGCATTTGTTTCCCCCTACTTTTTCTACTGCCTTCTTGAGAAGCACTTGTAGTGCCATGTGGTACGCCCCCACATGTCCAGACAGTACCATGTCCTCTGCCCCTTCCAACATGACTCCTGTTAAGTCCTCACTAGTGTACAGATGGCTGTAGCCATGGATGTTTCGTGTGCCACCATACTACACATCAGTGTGATCATGGCATTATACTTACACTCTGTCATTTCCATATTTTGCTAGAAATCCTCATGTACATCCTGGTAGACTCTAAACATTTCTAATTGACTATCTAAGGTGTGCACTAGCCTTAACAGTGTCATGGCACATTTGCTGCTGGGCAGCCTATGCTTTACCTGTTTCCTGGGATACATATTCTTGCACCTGGCACCCCCTAGTAAGCATGTCACTGTGGACACTGTTATTTCTGAATTTCTGCCTTCATCCAGAAGGTGTTCTTGTGGGTTTGGAGAAACTGGTGTAGAGGTGCATGGGTTTCCTTCCTGTACAATATGTTGTGTAATGTCATCCTGTATTTAACTTTGTGATCCAGTGTCATTCCTGCAATGTTCCTAACATGTGGGGGTGTGTGATCCTGCCATTAAACTTGATGACTGTGTACCACTATCCTCGGTCTGTCTCATAAATGTAACTATGCCGTCATCATCATCATCATCATCATCATCATCATCAGGCACTCTTCTGCAGATATCCTCTAAATTAATTGTTATTGTGGAACTGTTTGTTTCTGCTGTTGGCCCTATAAAGAACTAATTGAATATATTACTAAACAAATATTGGCTAACACTACTGTATGCAGTGTAAGGTGGTGTGTAAGACACTTAAACATGCTGTGCTCATTGTCATTATGTGCATAAGTTGAGAGTTCACCTCCTAATAGTAATTATGTATGTATGTATTTATTTATTTATTTATTTATTTATTTATTTATTTATTTATTTATTTATTTATGTTACATTTGTTGACTGGGTTAGCCCAGCTGGGTCAGAGCCCTTTTTCAGTGGAGACCCGCTGAGAAAAGCTCCACAAAAACAATATACACTTGATTATCTAACTAAAGTAACATACTAGATAGTTCTGTAAACAATAGTTTCCCAACAGAAAAAAATTTAGCTTATTAGTTTTAACATGAGTGACATTAGATTTACATATTCGCACAGTACATCTAGTACAGTTAGAGGGTACAAAGGATACAATTGGAATATTTACATTTATCACTTTGTGTTTTGCCGAGACATAGAAAAGGCACAAAAATTACTGTTTGAATCAAAAGTAAAAATATGTAGGTGCATGGTGGAGAGGGTATATGAAGAAGGAGTATTATACAGTAATATAGTTGTAGAGGAAGGAAGTTATGCAACATTGGAGTGCCGAGGGGGGGTGGACAAGTTGGAAGTGTGGAGACAGGTCAATCAGGGGGATAGTTACACTGACATACCCCCAGATTCACTAATCTGCCGTGCAGGACTAAACTAGTCCTGCACGTAAGCGGCAGTTTAAGAGGAGGACGGCAGCGCGCCATGCATAATAATGAAGGCGCACCGCCAGAGCTCCAAATCCTACACCGAGCGTGGATGAGTGCAGGGGGCGTGTCTGAGAGCAGAGCTCTCAGAATAAACCTGCCCCTGCAAAGTAGAACAGAAGAAAGTGTAAATAAATGAGTGAAACCGCTCATAGGTGTCCGCATATCTCCACAACAGTCCCCATGTGTTCAACAGCAACAGTACATTGAAATAAAATGAAGAAACCCTTGTATTTATTTTTTTAAACCCCGAGTACAGCTAACCATAGGTGCGTGGGTTTGCCCATCGTTTAGCTACAGTTAAAGCAGCTGAAAAGGCTGAAGAGGATAACAAGGAATATATGTGCAAATGAAGCAGCACAGCAATAGTGTAGTGATTAGAGCATCCGCCTAACAAACAGGCACTCCTGGTTTGAGTCCCACTGCAGCACATATCATTTTCCATGTGCAAACTGTATATGAACATATATTTACATCTTTATGCCGTATAACCTACATAATAACATTTAAATGTGTACTGCATGAAATGCACATGTAAAGTGTCAGTGTCATAATGAATAAGGAAGTAGTAAGCAGGTATAAGCAGTAGTAAGCGTGTCTAAGTGTGTTTGCGCAGGGGTAAGCATTGGCTACACAGATTAAGCAAAGTAGAAGCTAACTGAGTGTAAGAAACTGTATTCGATGGTTAGCAGTGCTTACCATCGCGCAAACCCGCACATACCCACTTACAACTGCTTTAAAGTGCCTTAATCACTCTGGATCCAACGGGCCATGTTCTGCCCAGCAACACAATAAACTGCCTATACAAGGCTCAAACTCAGGACCCTGTACACTATAGTCACAGTCGTTAACCACCAAGCCATCATAGCAATAGATATGCATGAGGCATCAGCAAACTAAGTCTCACCACAGGAAAATCAAATCAAACATGTGAACTGCATCTATGTACAATGTGATGTTGGATAACCTGCCACAGAACATAAATATGTGAACTGTAGTACTGCAGTAAGCATAGATTGGAGGTGTTATTGTATACAGTGTATGTACACATGAATCACGGATACCAGACACATATATAACCTGTAATGAAGAATAAATTATTGCAAAAGGCAAACATAGTCCTAATTAACCATTAAGCAATGCTAACCGCAGCACAGCTCAAGTTAGTACGTGTAAGCAATGTGTAGGTGAGCCAATTCAATCTGCCTAGTGGTATACCTCTTTAAGCAGTGCCAACCTCATGTAAGCACGTCTGACCATAGCTTAGCCTTTTCAAAACTGGCCAATCATGGGGAAGTGCAGGAAAATGTCTGTATTTAAACCCCACAGCTGAGAATACTACCCATAACTGGTTGCAGCTCCCTACTGCTGGTAGAATGGCTGGTGTGGGTGAAAGCACTTGATTTAGAGCACAGCGCTGGGGCATCCACGAGTCAAAAATCATGGCATGGCTCCTGGTAAAACACCATGATCAGAGACTACTGCAGGGCCCATACCAGGGCTCACAGTATAAAACGGAGGCCTGGGATAGTCTCGCCCATGACCTCACCAGTGCCACAGGTATCCCCCGGACTGGTGAGCAGGTCAGGCACCACCATGCTGACCTGAAGCAGCGAAGGGGGGATGTACTGGAACAGTGGATCCAGGAGTCTCAGCAGATGCCCAATGCCCCAGGACTGAGTAAGTATTCATTCTACTAAGTAGTAAATAATTGCCTAGCTTGTGTATACTATGGATAGGTATGGCTAAATATCACTGCATTTCTCTGACAGCTGCAGATGAGTGGACTGCGAACCAGCAAGCCCATGATGCTAGGCTGCAAAGGCTGTGTTGCAAGGCAGGTTAGTAATCAGTCTGCATGTACTGTCATAACAAATAAATATAAGAGCCTTAGAAAGTGTTGTACCAGTAGAAATAAATGTGTAATAGTCTGTGAATAAAGGTATAACCCCTGGAGTGCTTCTGTTTACTCTTCTCTCATATGTTGGCGATCTGTTTCATACTATAAATAGTAATGTTGTATCTTAAGCAGTTTCACTCACACTGTAGTAAGCAGATAAAATGAGCATGAAGTCCTGCATAACAATGTTGTAAGTGCCAAGAGGTCAGTTATAATGTACAAGTTAGGGAGACTTAGATAGAAAACACTTGAAAGCTTTACATCAATTCCCTGATAGCACAGTGTATTGTGATGTTAGCAATAATAGTTTGTCACACACAGTAGGGGTCTGAATCCTGGGAGTGCTACTAAGTTGTATGCATAATCATACCCCACAACTGTACAGATTGTGATACAATGTCCAGATAGAAAGCTGTATGCATACTTACACCCAACAACAGTACAGAATTTGCTAGAATGTTCAAAATGTAAGTTGTATGCATATTCCTACCCCACAATTGTTCCAATCTGTCCAGCATGTCCAGATAAATGGCCCATATCACCAGCTTGGTGCCATGTTCCGCTGAAAATGCAGTGTAATGTTCCAAGAAATCTAGGCAGCTGTCAATGACATATAACTGATATTCAAATGTGTACATAGTCAGAGAATGTATATGGAAACAAACCTGTCATTCTAGCACCTAACCCAAAGTATATTTCAACAATACTCAACATATGTTGCATTAACACCTGCAGCCTGTCATGCCTGTATGTAAGACGCAGGTCATGTATATAATAACTTATAAACATACCAGTGAACAATATAAGGCCATTGTGTAGAGTAATAATACATGAAAGGGAAAGACCACTGTAGTGACTAAGAATGTTGTATAAACTACAAGGCTGTATTAGTTGTTAATTGAAATCTCTCTCTCACCCCTACCATATGTGCATAATAAGCCAATGACACTCCTCAACTGGTATGTGTACACTCCACACTTTTGTTGGGACATATGTCCTAATGGTGTATAAATATTCACATTTGTTTCTATGCATGTGCCATGTGAAAATACACCCATATTGGTGGCCTATTGCCATCAATGAAACCTGCATGCACCTGTAATGGCCACTGTTGTTCCATATATGCATCTGTTCTGCTTACTCTGCAGCTGTGTTAAATCTGGTGTGTTGGGTTAATGGGAATACCTATGCATGCTGTTATAACTAATCCTGAATGCTGTTGACTGTTACCAGTCCATATCTGTCATAAACCTGTGACAACACAGCTCATATGGGAAGGCCAGTCTCAGCAGACCCACCAGTCCCACCTCAGCTGGCCATGGCACCGGGCACCAGAACATCTGGGCCCAGCCTGTGACATCCTGCTCCATGGGCCCTGCCCCACCTTCGGGTGGAACTGCTGTAGGGGATGGGGCTAGCCCCCCCTTAGAGTGGGTGTGGAGGGGAACCTGTCACCTGTCAACAGGTCCAGGCCGTGGTGTGTAAGGAGCTCGATCTGGAGTATCGAGAGTGGCTATGCCAGCTTGAGGGCCGAGTGGCGCTATTAGAGGGTGAGCTTGCCCCTCCTATACAGCCCGCAGCACAGCCACCTTCGGGGCCATGAAGGTGCAGTGGTGACTGTCCATGGGTGGGGACCTCAGTCCCACTGTTTCCAGTTGGGGGTTCATGGGCTTGCGACTTCCAAACACCCTTCCCCGTCCAAGGTGTTTACCCCCCACATGTGTCATATACCTGCCCTGTATGCATCTTGTGTGTCTTGTCTGTTAACCTACCCAACCTACCTCCCCAAATATACGAACGACCCCTCCCCAACATCCCACTCTCAACTGGAAAAAGGGCAATCTGGTCCCACAAAAAAATCACGCCCCACAAATAGCTGTCCATTTTGCACACATGACCACTGGACACATGCAATCTGGTCTAACTGGCATCACAATGAATATATGTTGTCCTCACCCCCCTCTCCCAGGGGTTTGAGGGTCCAAATCTACCTGCAAATATAGTATATATGCACAGCTGTTGCTGTAGAAGAAATGGGCAGCTATGGACCTTTCCTATACCCTTCCTGCACATGCCTAGCTATTTTCCCTACTGTCTTTCCCTCATTGTTCCCCATTTTTCACCACTGTCCTATCAACCCCTTTTTCTTTTCTTTTAAAGGAATTAGCACGGGGTAAGCAGCAGTAGGCACCATTAAGCAGCTGTAACTGAGTTTGCACGGGTTTGCCCGGGGGTAAGCTATGCCTACACAGGTTGAGAAATTCGAAGCTGACTGTAAGGAAACATAAGCGGCGGTTGTCAGTGCTTACCGTTGCGCAAACTCACACAAACCAGTTTACAACTGTAAGCCCACTTACAACCCTTAAAAATGCTTTAATCACTCTGTAGCCAATGTCCCTTGTTCTGCCCAGCAACAAAATAAACTGCCTCTCCAAGTCTCGAACCCAAGACCCTGCACTCCATACACAAAGTGGTTTACCACTAAACCATGGCAGATATACATAACCTGATGTTTTTGCAAACATATCATGCAGCACAATCAGTCAACAGTACAGGAAATATATTATTATCACACCATGTAACCTGTTAATGCAAGAAGTCTGGACAAAGTATACCACACTGTGGGTACAAATAGGGATCTATGTCAGCTAATGCGCTGATACACTTAAAATGTTGCTAGTTACACAGTTATATATATTAGGACCCATATGTAGAAGGAGATTTTTTTTATTTTATTTATTTATTTATTTTTTTATTTTACATTTCTTAACCGGGAAAGTCCGACTGGATACATATCCATTTTCAGCGGTGGCCCGGGGAGAAAAGCTCCAATATTATCAAAAACATTTAGTAACAAAAACATGTAAGAATAGATGTTAAATAGAAATAATAGTGTAGGTAATAAGATGTTTAAAATATAGGAATGTATTATTTAATACAGATAAAAATATAGGTAACAAGATGTTTAAAAATATAGAAATAGAGCTGTTACAAGGTTTAGATAACAAATTGGAGGGGAAGCATATTGAAAAGAGTTCTGAAAGTTAGCAATGGGTCAGAGATAGAAGACAATTATAGGTTACTAAAAGGTATGATAGAAAGGAAAATTCTTTGAAGAATTGAAGTCAGAGAGGACTTTCTATTGGTAGGGGTAAGACTGAGCGATAGCAAAATTCAGATAGAAAGCAGGGGGGAAAGGAGTAGAAGGGTATAAGGAAGGGTTTTGTTTAGTGGAGGAGGTTGTTGAGGGAGGAGTTTGTATACACCTCAGTGAAGTAGGAAAAAAAGTTGGTTATTTTGTTTATAGTTAGTTTTAGTTTTGAAGGGCTTAATTAGTTAGTTACTGTGTTTTTGGGTTAGTTTGGGTTTTGAAGGGAGTGTAAATATTGTTACTTTTTCAGTATCATTTGTGTTTATTTCAGTCTGGGTTTAAGCATGGACATAGCCAGAGTTTGAGCATGTGTGTCTTTAGTGCCTTTTTGAATTGAGGCAGGGAGCTGTTAGAGGTTATTTCTGGAGGAAGGGAGTTCCATTTTTTTCCAGCAGAGTTGGAGAAAAGAGAGTCTCCAGCTGAGTTGTATGATTTGGTAGTTTGTACTAGCATTCTGCTGGAAGAGCGGAGGGATGTTAAGTTGTTATAGGGGGTGATGATTTTAGTTAGAATAGAAGTACTGGTGGGTTGGTAGAGGATTTTATGAACAAGTATGAGTTGGTTGTAGTATATTAGATTTGGTAGTTCTAGCCAGCCTAGTTTTTGAAGATTATTACAATGATGGGTTCTGTATGTGGAGCCTGTGGCGAATCTAGCAATATTGTTATAGCAGCTGGTGATTTTGTTGAGATTTGATTTGGAAAGATTAGTAAGGATGGGTGAGGCATAAAGAAGGGAGGAGAGAAGATGTGTGTGAGCTATGGCGGTTCTGGCAGTTGGGGTTAGAAATTTCTTTATTCTATACATGGATCCTATTTTTTTGTTTACTATTTTTATGGCTTTGTCGATATGGGCATTGTAGTTCAGATTGTTGTCAATGATTATGCCTAGTAGTTTGGTGTTTGGGTCAGGGGAAATTGTAGTCCCATTGTTTGAAGAGACTGTAAATTTTGGTGGTGTTTGCTTTTGGGTGGGGGAGAACAGTAATAGTTTGGTTTTATTTGGGTTCAGTAGGAGTAAACGATTATGTAGCCAGTTTTCTACTTTGTTAAAGGTAGACTGGGTAAGGGATTGTAGTTCTGCTGGAGTAGAGGCAGTGCAGATAAGTGTGGAATCATCTGCATACTGTATGGCGGTAGCCTGTGGTATAATTTTGGGTAGATCATTGATGAATATAGAGAAAAGAAGGGGACCTAGAATGGAGCCTTGGGGAACGCCATGAGTTATGGGTAGAAGGGGGAATAGATTGTCTTTCCATAATACAGCTTGTTGTTGTCCATGTAGGTATGTGAGGAACCAGTCATAGGTAGATTTATCTATGGATAGTGAGTTGAGGGAGTCTAGGAGTAAGGTGTGATTTACCATGTCGAATGCTTTAGATAGATCAAGGAAGAGGGCAGAGGACAGCAGGTTTTGATTACGGTTGTAATTAATTGTGTTGGACATGGAGATGAAGCCTGAAACACAAAAATGTTGCTGCTAGTAACTGATTTCAGTGCTGCGATCATCCATGACAATTGCCAAGTGAATGAGGAACAGGCCAAAATATGGGCCAAACATGCATGGACATATGGACAGATATATATCTGTAAGTGTAGACAGATAGACAGCTATATATAGATATATATTAATGTATGACTCACAAATAATCATATAACATCAATTGTATATAGATACAATACATATGTTCATATATATATATATATATATGTATGTGTGTATATATATATATATATATCTTCTTCTTTCGGCTGCTCCCATTAGGGGTCGCCACAGCAGATCAACTGTTTCCATTTCTTCCTGTCCTCTGCATCTTGCTCTGTCACACCAACCACCTGCATGCTCTCTCTCACCACATCCATAAACCTTATCTTAGGCCTCCCTCTTTTCCTGTTACCTGGCAGTGTCATCCTTAGCATCTTTTTCCCAATATACTCTGCATCCCTCCTCAGCACATGTCCAAACCAACGTAATCTTGCCTCTCTGGCTTTGTCTCCAAACCACCCAACCTGGGCTGACCTTCTAATATACTTATTCCTAATCCTGTCCATCCTCGTCACACCCAGTGCAAATCTTAACATCTTCAATTCTGCCACGTCAAGCTCTGACTCCTGCCTTTTTGTCAATGCCACTGTCTCCAACCCATATAACATAGCTGGTCTCACTATCCTCTTGAAACCTTCCCTTTCACTCTTACTGGTACTCATCTGTCACAAATCACTCCTGACACTCTTCTCCACCCACTCCATCCTGCCTGTACTCTCTTCTTCACCTCTCTTCCACACTCACCATTACTCTGAACTGTTGATCCCAAGTACTTAAACTCATCTACCTTCGCCACATCTACTCCCTTCATCCTCACCATTCCTCTAGCCTTCCTCTCATTCACACACATATATTCTGTCTTAGTCCTGCTGACCTTCATTCCTCTTCTCTCTAGAGCATATCTCCACCTTTCCAGGGTCTCCTCCACCT
This sequence comes from Protopterus annectens, assembly GCF_019279795.1. NCBI lineage: Eukaryota > Metazoa > Chordata > Ceratodontiformes > Protopteridae > Protopterus > Protopterus annectens. The sequence continues at coordinate 1,328,691,738 of NC_056726.1, forward strand.
GTTCCCTACTCTCACTACAGATCACAATGTCATCTGCAAACATCATAGTCCACGGGGACTCTTGTCTGATCTCGTCTGTCAACCTGTCCATCACCATTGCAAATAAGAAAGGGCTCAGAGCTGATCCTTGATGTAAACCTACCTGCACCTTAAACACATCCATCACTCCCATCGCAGACCTCACCGCTGTCACACTACTCTCGTACATATCCTGTACCACTTTTACATACTTCTCTGACACTCCCAACTTCCTAATACAATACCACAACTCCTTTCTAGGCACCCTGTCATATGCTTTCTCTAAATCCACAAAGACACAATGCAACTCCTTCTGACCTTCTCTGTACTTCTCCATCAACACTCTAAGAGCAAACATCGCATCTGTAGTGCTCTTTCCTGGCATGAAACCATACTGCTGATCACTAATCATCACCTCCCTTCTTAACCTAGCTTCCACTACTCTTTCCCATAACTTCATGCTGTGACTGATGAGTTTAATCTCTCTGTAGTTACAGCTCTGCACATCACCCTTATTCTTAAAAATCGGTACCAAAACATTTTTTCTCCATTCCTCAGGCATCCTCTCACTTTCCAAGATTTCATTAAACAATTTAGTTAAAAACTCCACTGCCATTTCACCTAAACACCTCCATGCTTCCACAGGTATGTCATCTGGACCAACAACCTTTCCGTTCTTCATCCTCTTCATAGCTATCCTTACTTCCTCCTTGCTAATCCACTGCACTTCATGATTCACTATCCGCACATCATCCAACCTTCTCTCCCTGTCATTCTCTTCATTCATCAACCCCTCAAAGTACTCTTTCCATCTGCTCAACACAATCTCCTCGCTTGTGAGTAAGTTTCCCTCATTATCCTTTATCACCCTTACCTGCTGCACATCTTTACTAGCTCAGTCCCTCTGTCTAGCCAATTGGTACAGGTCCTTTTCTCCCTCCTTAGTGTCCAACCTTTTATACAACTCTTCATATGGCTTATCCTTACCCTTCGCCACCTCTCTCTTTGCCATGCACCTCATCTCCTTATACTCTTGTCTACTTTCTTCATCTCTTTGACAATTCCACTTCTTATTCACCAACCTCTTTCTCTGTATACTCTCCTATACTTCTTCATTCCACCACCAGGTCTCCTTGTCCTCCTTCCTCTTTCCAGATGTCACACCAAGCACCTTTCTAGCCATCTCTCTTACTAGCTCTGCTGTAGTTACCCAGCTATTCAGTAACTCTTCACTGCCACCCAGTGCCTGTCTTAACTCATTCCTGAACATCATCTCACAATTACCCTTTTTCAATTTCCACCATTTGATCCTTGGTGCCGGCTCTCACACTCAACCTCCTCTTCTTGATCACCATTGTCATCCTACAAACCACCATCCTATGCTGCCTAACTACACTTTCCCCTGCCACCACTTTACAGTCTCTAATCTCCTTCAGACTGGCCCTTCACCATAAGATACAATCCACCTGTGTGCATCTTCCTCTACTCTTGTATGTCACCCTATGCTCCTCCCTCTTGTTAAAATACATATTCATCACAGCCATGTCCA